>NC_053026.1:39920533-40072085 GCF_003073215.2 Triticum urartu
GAATTCAAAGTCAAGGCGGCTGTTGGCTCTGTTGCACTTCCTGAACCTAGCGCAACTTTTCACTGTCGGTCGATTCCAGAAGGATATGCTAGGGTGATGGTGGATGAAATCACAGAAGGATTTGAGGACCTCGCGCTTGACCACCCTACGGGTGACGGGGAGACTCGGTTGGGTTCTTGTCTGAAGACTCCATGCCTATGGCGGAAGGAGCTCATCAACCTTCCGAACTGGACGCCTCCGCCTCCTCCTCCTCCGGCGAGTCAGGGCACTCTGCCTCCTCCTCCGCCGCCTCCTCCGGCGAGTCAAGGCACTCCGCCACCTCCTCCTCCTCCTTCGGCGCGTGGTGGCACTCGGCCTCCTTCTCCGCCTGCGCTGGCACGCCCGAGCAGCCAACTTCCTCCTTCTCTGCCTCGCCAGCAAGGGCGGAAGAGACCCGCCGCCTCCCCGGCTGCTCCGGCGTGTCGTAGTCCTTCTCCTCCGCCTCGTAAGCAAGCACGAAAGAAGACAGCCGCAGCCGCTCCGTCTGCTCCAGCGTCTAGCAGTACAGCCAGAGGTGGGAGGCAATACAGATATGGTCCTTCTCTGAAGACTCCGTCGAAGTTACCATACGAGAGGACCGTGGAGGAAAACGCGAATATCGTGCGAGCCGAAGTGACGAACTTCTTTGAAGGGGTGAAAGCAAAGAAACATCCACCTCCGGAGGAGAAGATAGATCCGGTGAAAGCGAAGCGCACTCTGGCTGCCCTGAGGAAACCACCAAAGTCTCCGCCGAAAGCAAACTATGACCGCATTATTGAAAAGTCATTTCTCGAAGCGAAGTGGTCGGGAAGTACTATCAGTGATCAAAGGTTAGCAGAACGACGAGCTAGGAAACAAATTTTCCAGCTCGGTGAACAAGCGGACCAATCGTGCCCCCCGCTCAAGGTGTCTAGCGACATCGTCGCTAATGATCCGAGGATGGTGCCCGGTTATAGCAATCTTGGAGATTACTTGCTCGACGATGTACTGATTTCTTGGAGGTGGACAAACACAGATGCGAGTACGGGAAGCCTCTCGTCAAAGATGAAACATCTCTAACAACGATGATGCGAAGATTCCATGATTGGTACATGAAAACCTGCAGAGAGTCTGGGGGGACGAATACTTTGACTCTGTTTGTTAAAGAGGAGCATGAACTCGTTGGAATTGATCTGTTGCATGTTCCATTTGAGGAGTTCTTCTAGTTTTTCAATCAAATGGCCCTCGATAAATTAACGGTCACTTTCTACTGTCTGTAAGTAGTACTATTTCTGTCATTAAGTCTCTATATATAGGTCAGCTCTTTCATTGCATGTATTTATAATTATCCTCACTATATTATATATGCAGATTGAAGATCGCCGAATTGAAGAAAAGACAAATCGGTGATATTGGGTTCATTAACACAAATCTCATAGATGCAAATGAGGTTAAATTTCATGCCAAAGATACTGAGGCCAACTTGCTATGATCTTTGGTAATAAATGAAAACAAAGATATAATACTCTTTCCTTACAACTTCAAGTGAGTGTTACTGTCTTGTGCATATTCTGTTTCCCTTATTAGTCCAGGTTATAGTAATGTAATTGATGAGTTATGCATGCGTGCACAGGTTCCACTATATTCTCCTAGAGATTAAGCTTGAGCAGGGACTAGTAACCGTCTTAGACTCGAGACGAAAAGATCCTAAGGAGTATGCGGACATGAATGAAATGCTCGAGAAGTAAGTTAAATCGATCATTATCACACCATATCAGCAACTTTGTTCATTTCCTGATATCAAGTAATTGTTTTCTTCGTCTGGCAGGGTTTGGACAAAATTCACCAAAAAAGCTTCGGGACCGCCAAAGAAGCTGCAATTTAGACACCCGAAAGTAAGTACTACTAGCATGCTCCACACATCTCCTAGTTATTCAAGCGCTAGTTTCATCAATATACCATTTATAGCATGCTTGCTTATCAGTTTGATTGACCTCTATTTCTTGTAAAGTAGTTGTGGCAGGAAGCCAGGAATAATTACTGTGGATACTACGTTTGCGAGTCCAGCCGCCACACGACCTGTGAGCGGGGCTACTCTGACGAACAATATGAAGTGCCTAAGCAATAATATTCACAATTTTATTTTATTACCATCATTTGTGTTGAGTTTCATTTATTCATATATATATATATATATATATATATATATATATGTATTGACCCCCTTCTTCAAATTAGATCTTTCGGATGCGGGATGAACTCCTACCACGATATCGTATGCGAGGAATTCAAGAGGAATTGGCGGCATTCTTCCTTGACCACGTGATCGCTAAAGACGGAGAATACCATGTGGACCCTGAGTTCATATATAATTAGGACATTATATTGTAAGAGATAATTATATTGTATATATGTAGCCAGTATTGTCCGATAGATATACGAGAACTTGTTGTTCAACCAATCTTTCGGAGAAGGAGAGGTGGTCGATATCACTTCTCTCTGTATGCATATGTTCATGACAATCTTCTGTTTCCTTCATTTGCTTACTAGCTAGCGTGTCGAGTCCTCTCTATACATATAATACGTAGCGTACGCCGACCAAGCACGGAGATAAGAGAGGACACTTATCTCTATTAATTAATTAGCTACCTAACACAATATATGAAACACCTTAATTAACCATACAAAACCCCCTATAACCCCCCCCCCTTTGAAAAAAACAAAACCCGAGCCCCTGAAATGCTGACGCGTGGATGCCTATTGGTCCCGGTTGGTGCCACCAACCGGGACCAAAGGGCCTCGTGCCTGGGCTCGCCGCACCGGCCACGTGGAGGCCCATCTGTCCCGGTTTGTATAAGAACCGGGACTAAAGTCCTAGAGTATTAGTAACGACCCTTTAGTCCCGGTTCCCCTACCGGGACAGATGGGCCTTATGAACTGGGACAAATGGCCCTTTTTCTACTAGTAATGGGCCATAGTGGAGAGGAGGAGGCAGGCCACAGGAGGTGCCCCCCACAAGCCAATCCGAATTGGACAAGGGATGGGGGGGCGCGGCCCCCCTTTCCTTCTCCCTCTCCACCTCTTTCCCCTTCCCCCCTCTCCGTAAGAAGGAAAAAGAGGGGGGGCGAATCCTACTAGGAGTGGAGTCCTAGTAGGACTCCCCCTCCTCGGCGCACCCCTTGTCGCCGGCCTCCTCCCCTCCTCCTTTATATACGGGGGCAGGGGGCACCCCAAAGGACATCAATTGTTTAGCCATGTGCGGTGCCCCCCTCCACCGTTTATTCCTCCGGTCATACTGTCATAGTGCTCAGGCAAAGCCCTGCGTGGATCACTTCACCAACACCGTCATCACGCCGTAGTGCTGACGGAACTCATCGACTTCTTCGTGCCTCTACTGGATCAAGAGTTCGAGGGACGTCATCGAGCTGAACGTGTGCAGAACTCGGAGTTGTCGTACGTTTGGTACTTGACCGGTTGATTCGAGAAGACGTTCGACTACATCAACCGCATTAAGTTAACGCTTCCGCTTCCGGTCTACGAGGGTACATGGACACACTCTCCCCCTCTTGTTGCTATGCATCTCCTAGATAGATCTTGCGTGATCGTAGGAAAATTTTGAAATTACATGCTACATTCCCCAACAGGTGGAGGAGCTCAGTCCTCGCCGGAGCTGACGAGGTCGATGAACTTCTCCCTCTGCTCCTCGCGGATGCGCCGCCACTCGTCGTCCTTGTCCTTCGCGGCAAGGTTGGCCGCGACCGTTTGCTTAAGGATGAGGTCTTCGAGCTCGTCGTCGCCGGTGCTCTGCCTCCTCGCGCAAGCTCTGTTTGGCAATGGCGGCGGCGATCGCGTCGAAATCGGCCACGAAATCTTCGGGCCCGACGACCCCTCGGCGCTCGATCTCCTCTGGCTCCTGCTTGACGGCGACGACCTCGATCTCCTCTGGCTCCTCTGACCACTCCCGCTTCACGAGGAGAAGCCCCGCACCAGAAGGGGAAGAGCTCACGGTGTGGGAAGATCTCGCGGCAGAGGACGAGCCCGCGGCCGAGGAGGGCGTACGGCAATGCCGACGGTCGTACTCCTCCATCTCATGAAGGAGGAGGCTCGGCGGCGGCTTGAGGCCCTTGTTCGTCCACTTCCTCGCCGTGCGCTTCCTTGCGCCGTCCGAGCAGACACGCCGCTCGCGCTCGGGGTCGCGGCCCCCGTCGGAGCTGCCATCGAAGTTGTGGCCGGAGCTCCACATGTGGGCCCACATGGTCGCTGGAGGCGGAAGGGGGCTCACCGGCGGCGAGAAATGTGAGGGGAGGGGGGGTGGGGAATTGCGGCGAGACGCGGCGGCGGGGGGATAGGGTTTCGACTCACATATGCCCCGCGAACCTGTAGATATACTGCTTTCGGGGAGGGGGCGGTTTGCGGGCCGCAATAAAAATATTTTCGGGCTGGGCGAGTATACGAGCTCTATTCTAAACAGAAAATTGGACCGAGCCCGTATACTCACCGGAATTTTGCGGGTTCGCAACATATACGGGGTCTGCTAGAGTTGCTCCGGGACTCGTGGCACCCCTCAGCCCCGAGTGCGAAACCCTTCCTCCGCCAGAGGCCACCCAACCCCATCACCCCTCCCTCCGCCACCTAAGGCCACCCAAAGTCCGTGCGGTGCCGGTGCCGGTGGCCCTTTTCTTCTCTCTCGCCTGGTGCAGGAGCTGTGCGGGGTTGCTCAGATGGGCACAGTAGGTGCTCAACGGCGCGGGTGGGCATGGTTTCAAGATCCGCAAACTGACTGTGCAGATGGCCTTGATCAGATGGGCATCCATGACTAAGAGAGTGTGTCCACATCAGCAGAACCACCGCCAAAACAACTTACTATGAATATGCAGGGGGTGTTTTGTTCGGTTTTGAAAACTTGATGAGATTACGATAAAAAAGTTAGCGGAAATATACATACCTCTTGTTTGGCATGTGACACTACCGGACTCGTGGGCTATGCCTACGGCCCAGGGCCGTCGGCATAGGTCCTTTGCCGTCGGCATAGATCTATGCCTACGGCTGCCGTCGGCATATCCCCGTCGGCGTAGATCATGTCAGCGTAGATGTGTCAGACCGTCGGCGTAGTATAGCCGTCGGCATAGGTGCATATGCCGACGGCCGTGGGATAGCCGTCGGCATAGTTTAGCCATCGGCGTTGTTTTCCGTCTGACGGCAACGGACGGCGCCGTCAACAGCGCTGGCGATTCAGGGGACAACACGTGGCGCAGGTATGCCGACGGCTTGGTCGTCGGCATAGATGGAAATCTATGCCGACGACCTAGCCGTCAGCATACCTGCGCCACGTGTCGTCCCCTGGCTTCTCCTGGCGGCAGGGCTTTGCCTTAGGCATATCTCTGCCACGTGGCAGCTCCTGGTTTCTCCTGGCAGCAGGGCTATGCCTACGGCAAAGCCGTCGGCATAGTTTTTCATATATGCCTACGGCTTTGCTGTAGGCATAGATGTGCCACGTGGCAAGCCCTGGTAACTCCTGGGCGTATATATGCCGACGGCTTTGCCGTAGGCATAGTTTTTTTTTAAATTTTTTTATTTTCCCTGTTTTCTCTTTTCCAATTCATTTGACAGCATTTCAAAACAGAACAATATGAAATTATGCAGAAATATGACAATTCATCATGTGAACATACTCAAGTTCACCATCATCATCTAAACATACTCAAGTTCATCACATCATCTAAAGATCATCACCGATGGAAGTTCATGAACATAAAAGTAGTGCAAGACATGAAACATGATAAAAGTAGGAATATGAAAGGCATGGCACGATGGCCACATGCACGGAATCATCAAGCAAGAGCACCTCCGCCAAAACCACCACCTCCGCCAAAACCACCACCACCACCTCCGCCAAAACCGCCATCGCGACCACCACCACTCTGCCAGATCGGAGTGACTGGGGTCGACGGAGCAGGAGTCGAGCCACCGGTCCCCTACATGTTTCAGAAAAGATTCTAACGGTAAATATGATATGATAGTGTTTCATGAACGAGAACTAGTTTGCTAGTAGTTAGGCAAATGTACTAACCGGACCATCACTGCCTAGTGCCACCCATTCATCGAACGTGGGCACGTGTGGGGGGTCCCATTTGTGGTGGATCCGTGCGGTTAGTCCAAGACGCCAACATAGCCTGAATGTTAGTTAAACAAGCAAACTAGAAGATCAGAAGGAATGAAAGTGCAAAAATTTAGGTTGGTTTTAAGAGGGCAAAACTAACCCTCATCATCTGACGGTTGTAATCATCGTTTGCCTTCACTCGTTTCAAGTACTCCCGCACCTCGAGATTCCTATGCTCGACAAACTCCTTATATGCCTACATAATTTAGGTTGTTTCTAAGTGAGCAATGCTGAAAATAAACTGAGAGTGCAAGATAGAAAAAGATAAAGAGGAAGTACTTACAGCATGCTGGCGGGCTAAGGGAGTCTGTGAACGCCCCGTACTCTCTAACTGGTTCGGGTTGCTAGCCCGAAGCCGTGTGTACGAGATCGAAGGAGTGATCAAGCCATCAAAACACGGATACCGGCCATTCTTCTTCCCCTGGATGGCCACCACCGCCGTGTCGTCGATCTGAGACTGGGCGACCTCAGCAACAGGAACATCCGGATGCAACTCCTCATAGTGATGAATGTAAGACCCCAGGTGCTCCTCGGTCTTGCCGTAGTACTGGCTCTCGCCCTCCTTGCGATGACTCCACATTAAGCATTGATACTTTTAACTATGAAAAAAAATCATGTTTCGTCAAGTGTCAAAAAATTTACTCTTCCCTCTCATCTCATCTTCACAATACATATATCTATAATATTGAGTATGTATCTAAAAACATAGTAAAACTACACAAATATCCATTCATCTACCATCTATCTATCTCACATTGTGCACTTAATTTTTTTCACATTTATACTCTCTTTCATTTCATTCATCTATCTAACATCCATCTATCTAATCATCTATTACTATATATATATGCATTCATCTACAACATTACTACACAAAAAAAGTTAAAAAAAGTTCTTACCTACGGATGAGGGGGCGACCACCGGAGCAGGGGGGCGGCCGGTCAGGGCAGGGGACGACCACCGGAGCGGCAGGGGGCGGTCGCCGGAGGGGCCGGCCGGTCGGACCAGCAGGGGGACGGCCAGGCTAGGCCGTGGGCCGGCCGGGGCGGCGTCCACGCAGGGAGGGCCGGGGTCAAGGAGGGAGGGGCGGCTGGAGCGAGGGAGGGGCGGGGGCGGCTGGAGCGAGGCCGGCGCCGGCTGGAGCGAGGGAGGAACGGCGGCAGGCGGCGCGGTGCGGTGGGATGGGGCGGCGGCGATGCGGGTGGGGGCGGCAGGGGGCATGGGCGAGGTAGGGGGCGAGTGTGGCGGCGGCGGCAGGGGGCGAGTGCGGCGGCGACGGCAGGGGGCGGGGGCGAGTGCGGCGGCAGCGGCAGAGGGCGAGTGCGGCGACGGCAGTAGGCGGCGGGGTCGCGGGGAGCTGGGAGAGATTGAGTGGATGAGGGTCGACGCGAGGGGATAAGGCAAACTATGCCGACGGCTGTCGTCGGCATAGTTGCCATGTCACTGATCCGCGTGACAAGTCCCCTATGGCCGCAGCTATGCCGACGGCTTTGCCGTCGGCATCGTTATATTTTTCATTTTTTAAATGTTTTTAGTAGTTCATATTTTTCATTTTTTAAATGTTTTTAGTAGTTCATGTTTTTCCTTCTTTATGTTTTTTATTTCATATAGATTTTTTAATGTTTTTTATAGTTATATTTTTCCTTTTTTATGTATTATTATTTCATATGGATTTTTAATGTTTTTTAACCGCTCGGCCCTCTCCTCTCCCGGAACCACACAGAGGGGAGGGGAGGCGCCGAACTCGAGCAGCTTCGTCCGCCGAGGCCGTGGCCTGGTCGCGGGTCTGGGATGGGGGCGGCGGTGGCGGCGGACCCACATCTACATCCCCGGAGGCCCCGGAGGCCGCCGGCCACAGCCGTAGACGCGCGAAGGGCAATCCGCTATGGCCGCAGAACGTCTACTACCGTGTCATCGCCGTCCGTGAGGGGGGGGCACATCCGGGCCAGACCCACAACAAGATCCCCTCCGTGTAGACCCGACGCGTCCGATTCCCCCCTCCAGGCGCCGGCGGTGGCGCCGTCCGTGAGGGGGGCCAAACCCCGGAGATGCGTGCCGCCTCTTCGGACATGCCACCACACCACCCCGCATGTATGAGGGCCCGGTGTGACGCTCCGGTGGCATTGCTACCCCCAGGGCCCCCGTCCCGCCTAGCCCTGTAGCATTTGACCACGGGATCTAGCCCTTTGACTTTGCACGGACAGGCTTTGACCAGCGGACCTCCCCACCCGGTTGTGTTAGGTCAGCCCATAGAAACACTTTGGAGCAACATCCGGGCCAGACCCACAACAAGATCCCCTCTGTGTAGACCCAACGCGTCCGTTCCTCCCTCCAGGTGCCAGCGGCGGCGCCGTCCGTGAGGGGGGCACACCCCGGACACGCGTGCCGGGCGTTTGCAACCACCACAACACTTCCAAACTTATGAGAGGCCGCCTACGCAAGATTTGGTGGCATGCTAGCCCCCGGAGGCCGCCGGCCACAGCGGTAGACGCGCGAAGGGCAATCCGCGTAGAGGGGATTTTTCGGATACTTCTCCATCACCAAAAATTATGAAAAAAATATTATCGTTTCTATAGCACATGTGCCCACGTCGTGCAAAAAAACTCATGATTTTATCGCGCTCCGAGTATTTATTAATATTCACGCCGCATCGTTACCGCAGAATGGCTACTACCGTGTCATCGCCGTCCGTTAGGGGGGCCACGCCCCGGAGACGCGTGCCGCCTCTTCGGACATGCCACCACACCACCCCGCATGTATGAGGGCCCGGTGCGACGCTCCGGTGGCATTGCTACCCCAGGGCCCCCGTCCCGCCTAACCCCGTAGCGTTTGACCACGGGATCTAGCCCTTTGACTTTGCACGGACGGGATTTGACCAGTGGACCTCTCCACCCGGTTGTGTTAGTTCAGCCCATAGGAACACTTTGGAGCAACATCCGGGCCAGACCCACAGCAAGATCCCCTCCGTGTAGACCCGACGCGTCCGTTTCCCCCCTCCAGGTGCCGGCGGTGGCGCCGTCCGTGAGGGGGGCCAAACCCCGGAGACGCGTGCCGCCTCTTCGAACATGCCACCACACCACCCCGCATGTATGAGGGCCCGGTGCGACGCTCCGGTGGCATTGCTACCCCCCTAGGGCCCCTGTCCTCCCTAACCCTAGAGCGGTTGACCACGAGATCTTGCCCTTTGACTTTCCACGGACAGGCTTTGAACAGTCGACCTCTCCACCCGGTTGTGTTAGGTCAGCTCAGAGGGACACCTGGGAGCAACATCCGGGCCAAACCGACAGCTACATCCCCTCCGTGTAGACCCGATGCGTCCGTTTCCCCACTCCAGGTGCCGGCGGCGGCGCCGTCCGTGAGGGGGGGCACACCCGGACACGCGTGCCGGGCGTTTGCAACCACCACAACACTTCCAAACCCACAGCTACATCCACCGTGTAGACCCGACGCGTCCGTTTCCCCCCTCCAGGTGCCGGCGCCGTCCATGAGGGGGGCACACCGCGAACGTGAGGGGGGTCACACTCTGGAGACGGGTGTCGGGCGTTTGCAACCGCCACAAAACTTTTGTCGGCATAGCTGTTTTTGATTTTAATAAAATATAATGATCTATATTCAAAAGAACATGACCGCACATTATTAACGTGCTCGAAAAAATACAAACCATATATATATATTCATAATATATGAAAAAAATACAAACTACATATATATTCATATGTATGTTTATATTTAACATGCTACATGTTAGTTTATATAATAATACACAAAAAAGCTTAAAAAATACATATGAAAAAAAAAGTCTACCTATGCCGACGGCTATGCCGTCGGCATAGAGACGGCCAGGTTTTAGGCGGCGGGCGGCGTGCCGCGGATCGCTGACGTGGCAGGTATGCCGACGGCAGCCGTCGGCTTAGCTCATGGACGGTGCGCCGCGGATCTTTGACGTGGCATGACGATATATGCCGACGGCCGGCCGTCCAGGCCGTCGGCATAGATTTGACGACGTTAGCCGCTAGTCACGGGCGGGGTCGCCGGGCCCACGGGTATGCCGATGGCCTGGGTATGCCGACGGCTGCTGTCGCCATGTTCGCAGCTGGGCCGACGACATATGTATGCCGACGGGTGCCGTCGGCTTAGCTCGTGGTAGCCCGACGGCCAAGATACGCCGACGGCCAAGACGTGGTTGTCGGCATAGCGCAAAGTAGGCCGACGGCAGCCGTCGGCATTGATTTGGCCGTCGGGGTAAGGCCAGTTTCCGGTAGTGTGATAAGCGATGTAAGAAGAGAAAAATAACAAGGGGACGCGTCAAAGCAACAAGTGGAGACCAGCGCTATGATGGCTCGTTATCCTACGGTTGGGAGAGCACCAGCAAGCTAGTCGGCAGTCGACGTGGAAACGCAATGGCATGCAATTTATAGCAAAGACAATATGATAAATTGCAAAAAAGGAGGAATTTTTTTTATAACTTTCATGCTTGTATTAATATTCATCGTGATACATAGTAAGATAGATAGATGAAAACCTTTTTTTCTCATGCTTGTATTACACATCTAAGTTCTATGTCATTGATCTACACGAAGATTCGTGTAGGTACTTTCCTTTTTCTTTTTATAATAATCTAAAGAACCTGGAAGAAAGAGGCACGTGGCATGGGTAGAGGCCATTAAGATGGGCGGGGTTGTAGTCTTGGATCTCATGTTATACGCTTCTCCTGTCTCCATAAAATAAATAGTATCCTCAGCCACGTCACCACCTGCAAATACCGATCTGCTGAAACGCTTGCTGACGAAAAGTGCATGGCCGTCTAGCCCACCGGACACGGGCACCCAGGTGCTTGTGCTTGCGTCTGCCTCGAAAACCTCCACCTTGCAAGTGAAGCGGGTAGCAAGTTGAGGCCCTTTGATTTGGCGTCTCACCATAAGCAACTTCCCACGTGCACGTGATTCGACCAAGTACCAGATTGTCATGACGACACCATCCTCATCATCGTCGTAGCGCATGCCGTTATATTCTATGTTGTCGCCGGTGCTCTTTCTCGGTTGTTCCAAGCCATGCTCATGATGATCATGATCAACCGTAGAGTGCTTGACGATGCACTCCATACCGGTAACGGTGGGTGCGCCCTTGCCATCAAAGGCGATGTGGAAGGAGAAGAGATCCTCGTCCCGCGTGAGCCCATAGAGTCTGTCATGGAGAAAAGCGATGTCGATGAGACGCGTATAGGGAGCTGTCCTTGGCTGAGGTAGCCACAAACCCTTCCCTGGCTGGACCAAGATGATGGGGTAACTATACTTGTTGGTCCTGACAGCGACGAGGCCCTCGGGTGGCGACCGCATGAGCACCTTGCGAACCTCGAACGGCTTGGAAACATTGCCGATGACCGTGTCTAGCTCGGGGAACGGCACGGTCGTCTTAGAGAAGAAGTTCTCCAACGTGTAGGTATGAGTGCGTGTCTTGGAGTCGGTCAAGTCCATGACGAGCCAGCTATCGGTGGAGCCGATGCAGCGGCAGTTGTCGGGGAAAGCAACGAGCCTGCAGGGGTCGTCTTCAAAGCGCATCAAAAATCCATCTGGAGCTACGAGCCATGGCGTCCGGCGTGGAGAGGGGACCGAGCGCCAGGAACGGCACACCGCTCGGAAACGGGCGCGGTCAACCGGCAAAGCGACTCTGGCGATGACGAGACGCAGGAGATCTTGCGGGAGGTCAGACCACGACGAGATTGACGCCATCGAGGGCCGGGATCAATGATGGTTAACTGTACCTCCTATCCTACTGAATCGCATATAAGCTTGTGCGCCGGAAACAGACATATATAGATGGAACGCTTCGGATTGGGTCCGAATCGGAAAGAGTTCCGTATACCGTATCTTGTCGGAGACGAAAGGGTGTCTTGATTCTGATTGGTCTCCGCTCCGGAGTTCCATGGGTTGGGAGACATCATCGCCGTCTTCCTGGCCCTCTTGGGTGGTGAGGAGCAGGACTGGGAAGCAGGGCAGCAGTAGGCGATTAATCAGTTGAGCTAGCATCTGCTCATGAGGATGACTGAATAAATAATGTAGAGTATGCATTATGCTGTGTGTTAATCTAAGAGTAGTAGTGTTAATTGGATAGATTGACCATGCTAGTTGGTACCCTGCTGCAACCTGGACTAGCTGGTCGTACTCTCTTTCTCTGTGGTATGATCAGACATGGGTTATATGCATGAAATTGATGTAGGTGAAATTGGTACTGTGGGGATGGCTCCAACGGCTCCTGTACGGTCTGGCGACTCGGGAGGCTACGGGGCGGGCGACGCGCCTCGCCCCAGTGTGTCAGGTGAGTCGGAGGGCTGGTCGGAGGTGAGGTCGTCGGGGCGGCCGGCGCGCGAGGTCCCGGCGGTGGCTCTGGGCGCGGGGGCGTCTCCGCGCTGGGAGGGGAGCCGGTTCTGGGCGCTGTCTGAGGTAAGTGACGACGAGGTCTCGGAGGTGGAGGAGTCTGATGGCAGTGGCGATTCCGCTGGTCGGCGTGGTGCAGGGTCGAGGCCGGCGTTTGGTGAGTTCGTTGCCTTGGCGGAGGAGCTTGGGGGCTCTCTCAAAGCTAGGCGACGCGGTGCTTTCGCGCCAGGCGGTCGGGGCGCCCGCAGACCAGGGGTGTCGAGACGGGCGCCGACATTGCGTGCGGCGGAGGCACCGCGTGCCCGCACGGCGCGAAGGGACGACGAGGTCGTGCCGGCCGTGGTGCCGGCGGCCGCATCCTTGTCGGTCGCGGGGCTGACCCTGACGGCGGATTCACCGCGTGGGGAAGCGCCGGTCGCGGGGCCGAGGGCGACAGCGGAGCCGCTCGAGACCTGGCCTAGGGTTGGCGAGGTTGGAGAGGCTGGGCTGGTGGACCGGGCCTTGGTTCCGGGCCGGTCGGGCCCATCCGTGCCGTATGTAGCCCAGGGGGGTGGGGCAGTTGCGGAAGAGACGCGGGCGGTCGTGGGCTGTCCAGTGCGGCCCAGGCCCGTCCCTGCCGTGGCGCGGCCAGTACTTAAGTGACTCTGGATCCGCCGGGGCGCCACTGACTGCGCTCTAGGGTTTCCAGCCACTCCCGCAGAGGTGCGGCGTTTCGGTCGTGTCGCCCGCTCCCTCTCCCCACTTCCCCCTCCTCCACCCCTTGATCGCTCCTTTGCGGAGGTCGTCTCCATGGGATCCAAGGCAGACCGGCGGGCGGACAAGCGGGCGGAGCCGGATCCGGAGGCGGAACGGCGGCGTGAGCGAGATCTGTGCGAGCAAGCTAAGGTGCGGGCGGTGGAGCGCGCCGGTGAGGAGGGCAGCTGGGGGCCTCCCCCTGCCTGGTGGCTCAAGGAGCAGGAGCGCAAGAATAAAAGGAAGGAGGAATACAAGAAGAAGGGGCTGGAGCTCAAGCGCAAGGAATCGCTCCATCCCCATTACGGCGACCGCGTGGGTGACCCATTCAACAAGCCGAAGATGAAGAAGCACAAGCTGGCGATGAAGGGGGCCTCCAAGCCCTCCTCCTCCAAAGGTACGGTTGCGGAGCCAATCCCCGTCGAGGAGTCGGCGGGGCCGGAGTGCTTCCGATGCGGGCGCACGGGCCACTACCAGAACGAGTGCGCCTTCCAGCAACTGTGCGTGCTCTGCAGCACGGAGGGTCATGCGTCGGCGTACTGCCCCACGCGTGGCAAGCAGTTGGTGCTCCAGACCATGGGCCACGCCTTCGCGCGCGCGCGGGGGGGGGGGGGCTTCTTCTGCTTGTCGTACCCAGAGGAGGCGGACGCGGGGGCGTCGGATCTGTTGGGGGTCAACGCGGCACTGGTGTCGGCCGACGTCCTGTCGAAGGAAATCCTAGAGGCAGAGCTCCCCCACCTCTTCGAGGGGGAGTGGGATTGGCAGGTGGCTCCGTTCGACGTGGACTGCTACTCGATGGCGTTCCCAGACCCGGCCTTGCTGAGGATGGCGACGCGCAGCGGCAAGCTGTTTCTCCCCATCAACAACATCACGGCGAACATTCGTGATGCGGTCCTCACCGAGCCCAAGGCGCTGTCGATGCCGGAGGTGTGGGTCAAGATGTGGGGCATCCCCCCGAAGCAGCGGCGCGCGGAGCGCCTGATGGCGGCCACGACCATGATCGGGCGGCCCCTCGTGGTGGATGATCTGTCCCTGATTCGCTCCGGCCCGGTGCGCATGCGGTTCGCATGTCGTGTGCCGGCCAAGCTCAGGGGCTCCGTGCAGATCTGGTTCAACGGAGAAGGGTACAACATCAAGCTCAAGCCGGAGCTGGAGTCCCGCCCGGCAGCCCCTGCCCTCCCACCTCCTCCACCTCCTTCCAGTGGCCGCGGGCCCGATGAGCAGGACAAGGACAAGCAAAAGGACAAGGATCACGAGCAGGATGCGAGCATGGAGGAGGACGACTCCATCGACACGACGGCATGGGATAAGCTTGGGATCTCCGCGGCGGGCCCTGTTGCTCAGGTGGATGGGGCAATGACGGCGAGGGCGGCTGAGGCAGGGGGATCGGTTGGGATCATGATCTCGATCCCCAACCAATATGGCTCCAACATGGGGTCGGTCTCCTCTCCCCCCATGGCGGCCGCGGGTGCGGGTGGAGGTCTGTCCCCGCACGGCCTCTCCCCTGCTCCCTCGCGCCCCCGCCCGGCTGGGTCTCCTGCTTCTGGTGGCCGCGGCTCCACCCTTAGCGGCTCGGTGAAGCCCATGAAGAAGACGGCGGTGCGCAAGGTCAGCGTGGAGGCGGTGCGCGTGATGGAGACGCTGGGGGCGCCTGTCACTCCAAGGCAGTCAGTCATGGCGCTGGCGGCCCCGAGGGCGCCTCCTCCAGTGGACCAACTGTTGCAGGATGCCTCCAAGACGGTGATGCTCTCGAAGGCCAAGCGCACCAAGACGGTGCCAGCGGCGCCGGTGCGCTCCAGCTCATGATCCAGGGGGGCCAAGGGCAACATGCCGTCGCTGCAGTGGGCACAACTCCTCCAAGCCCAGAAGAACATGGAGATCTCAGGTAATCCACCCCCCCGGTTTACGGTTCTTGACGATTTCTCGGACGATCATTTGCATGAGGTGTTAGATGCGAGCGGTGTGGATCCCACCTGTGTAGGAGGGGCTAGAGAGTTAATCTCGCTTGTACGCGCTAGGAGTTAGCGCAGGCTGCGCTCGCGGCTGCTGCTGCAGAGCGTGCTGAGCAGAGACCCCGGGTTCCCGAGGGAGGGGACTCCACGGTGATCTCTGTGCCCGAAGAGGGGGGACAGGCAACAGGGGTTGCCCCCTCTCCCACGCCTTGCAGGGGCAAGACAAGGCGAGTGGCAAAAGCGGTCACCTCCAGGGGTGTCCGGCTTCGGAATCGCGTGATTTAGATGCGAGCCTTGTTCTGGAATATTCGCGGTTTCGGCCACGTAGGACGGCGCACCCAACTGAAATAATACATGCGCAAAGAAGACGTAGATATCATAGGGCTCCAAGAGACGATTAAGGTGGATTTTCGTTTCCACGAATTGCTTGTGATCGACCCTTTGGAGCGTTTCGAGTGGCAGCATGTACCTGCTGTAGGGCACTCGGGTGGCATGCTGCTGGGCTTGAGCCGAGCCCTGCACGAGATTATTGCTTGGGACGTAGGTTCGTTCTTTATCGCGACACATTTTCGTATTCAGGCCTCGCTTCGCGAGCTAGTGGTCATACAAGTATATGGACCGGCCGATCATTCTCGTTCGGCGGAGTTCTTGGCGGAACTCCAGGCCAAAGTCACCACGGTGACCGCTGCCGCGCTCCCTGTTCTGGTGGGTGGAGATTTCAACCTTATCCGATCGGGAGCTGACAAGAACAACGGCAATATAAACTGGCCAAGGGTGGCCATGTTTAACTCCGCCATTGCTTCCGCGGCCCTAAGGGAGGTGGCCAGGTCGGGCGTGAGGTTCACTTGGACGAACAAACAACTCGATCCGGTGCGATTAGTGCTGGACAGGGTGTTCATGTCGCCGGAGTGGGAAATGGGCTTCCCTCTCTGTACATTGGTCGCGGAGACGCGCATAGGCTCTGACCATGTACCGCTCGTCTATTCCTCAGGGAAGGAGAGGATGCGGCGCAGCTCACGCTTCTTCTTCGAAACAGCCTGGTTCAAAGTTCCCGGCTTCGAGGAGATTTTCAAGGAGAAATGGTGCACGTGTGTTAATTCGATAGGGCCCCAGAGGGGCCCGATGGAGTTTTGGAACGCGGCTGGCGGTCGGCTCAGGGCTAGCCTCAAGGGATGGGGCGCAAACCTAGGGAGGAGTGACAAAGAGCGACGTGCCGCGATCCTTGCGGAAATCGCAAGGATAGATGCAATGGCCGATGCTAGGGCCTTTTTGGAGCAGGAATGGGCTCACCGTTATGATCTGGAGGGTCAGGTCGAAGCTTCACTTCGCGCGGAGGAAGAATACTGGTGCAGACGAAGTGGTCTGAAGTGGGTTTTGAAGGGCGACGCCAACACTAAGTATTTCCAGGCTTATGCTAACGGGCGTCGTCGGAAGTGTTCCATCCTAAGGTTGCAATCAGAGCAGGGGCTTCTGTTGCGACAGGAGGACATCTCCCGACACATATACGAGTTCTACATCAGTTTGATGGGCACGTGCGAGGCCCAGGGGGCGGGCCTCTGCGCGGACATTTGGGAGGACTCGCAGCGTGTGTTGGACCGTGAGAACGACGCGCTGGGGCTCGCGTTCCTGCCAGAAGAGATCGACGCCGCTCTTCTCGGTATGAAAGTGGACACGACGCCGGGCCCAGACGGGTGGCCGGTGGCAATGTTCAAGCGCTTTTGGCCTATCCTTAGGGGCCCTATCTTCGAGATTTGCAACGGTTTCATGCGGGGGATGGTTGACATTTCGCGCCTCAATTACGGTGTCTTAACGCTCATCCTGAAGGTCCAAGGGGCAGACAATATTAGACAATTCCGACCGATCGCGCTCATTAACGTGCCTTTTAAAATTTGTGCAAAAGCGTGCGCCAATAGACTAGGACTGATCGCACACCGCTCGATTAATCGCAACCAATCTGCTTTCATCCGAGGCCGCAACATTTTAGAGGGACCGCTCGCCCTTCAAGAGATTGTACACGAACTTAAGCGCACTAAGGAAGCGGTAGTGTTGCTGAAACTTGATTTCGAAAAAGCATACGGCCGTGTGAATTGGGATTTCTTGCGGCAGGTGCTTATCGGCAGGGGTTTTTCCGCGGTTTGGGTACACCGTATTATGCAGTTGGTGTCGGGAGGCCAAACTGCTGTTTCGGTGAACGGAGAAATAGGGCATTTCTTCCCTGAACAAACGCGGTCTCAGGCAGGGGGACCCGATGTCCCCTCTCCTGTTCAATTTTGTTGTGGACGCTCTGTCCACAATGCTTCGGAAAGCAGCCGAAGCTTGCCATATCCAAGGGTTGGTAGGCCACCTCATTCCAGGGGGAGTGACGCATCTGCAATACGCAGATGACACGCTGCTTCTGTTTCGCCCAGACCATCACAGCATTGCGTCGGTCAAGGCGATTCTCATTTGTTTTGAGCTCATGTCGGGGCTCAAAATAAATTTCCATAAATGCGAGGTGCTCACGATGGGGGCTGAGCCGGAGGAGGGTAGGCGTATAGCTGACCTGCTCAACTGCAAGGTGGGCAAATTCCCGCTGACATACCTAGGCCTTCCAGTTGACACCAAAAGGCCAATGATAGAGGACTGGGAACCTCTATGTGCTAAGGTGAGGGGTAGGGTGTGCCCTTGGAGAGGTAAATTCCTTTCAAAACCGGCCCGACTAGTTCTCACGAACTCAAGCCTCTCTTCCCTGCCTATGTTTGCTATGGGCCTTTTTTGCTTGCAGAGGGGGTGCATGCAAAGTTTGACACACCGCGTTCTAAATTTTTTTGGGAGGGAACTAGTGAAGGAAATATGCCCTAGAGGCAATAATAAAGTTATTATTTATTTCCTTATTTCATGATAAATGTTTATTATTCATGCTAGAATTGTATTAACCGGAAACATAATACATGTGTGAATACATAGACAAACAGAGTGTCACTAGTATGCCTCTACTTGACTAGCTCGTTAATCAAAGATGGTTATGTTTCCTAACCATGGACAAAGAGTTGTTATTTGATTAACGGGATCACATCATTAGATGAATGATCTGATTGAACATGACCCATTCCATTAGCTTAGCACCCGATCGTTTAGTATGTTGCTATTGCTTTCTTCATGACTTATACATGTTCCTATGACTATGAGATTATGCAACTCCCGTTTGCCGGAGGAACACTTTGTGTGCTACCAAACGTCACAACGTAACTGGGTGATTATAAAGGAGCTCTACAGGTGTCTCCGAAGGTACATGTTGGGTTGGCGTATTTCGAGATTAGGATTTGTCACTCCGATTGTCGGAGAGGTATCTCTGCCCCTCTCGGTAATGCACATCACATAAGCCTTGCAAGCATTGCAACTAATGAGTTAGTTGCGAGATGATGTATTACAGAACGAGTAAAGAGACTTGCCGGTAACGAGATTGAACTAGGTATTGAGATACCGACGATCGAATCTCGGGCAAGTAACATACCGATGACAAAGGGAACAACGTATGTTGTTATGCGGTCTGACCGATAAAGATCTTCGTAGAATATGTAGGAGCCAATATGAGCATCCAGGTTCCGCTATTGGTTATTGACCGGAGACGTGTCTCGGTCATGTCTACATTGTTCTCGAACCGTAGGGTCCGCACGCTTAAGGTTTCGATGACAGTTATATTATGAGTTTATGAGTTTTGATGTACCGAAGGAGTTCGGAGTCCCGGATGAGATCGGGGACATGACGAGGAGTCTCGAAATGGTCGAGACGTAAAGATCGATATATTGGACGACTATATTCGGACTTCAGAAAGGTTCCGCGTGATTCGGGTATTTTTCGGAGTACCGGAGAGTTACGGGAATTCGCCGGGAGAAGTATTGGGCCTTATTGGGCCATACGGGAAAGAGAGAGGGGCTGCCTAGGGCAGGCCGCGCGCCCCCCCAAGGCCTAGTCCGAATTGGACTAGGGGGAGGGGCTGCGCCCCCTCCTTCCTTCCCTTCTCCCTTCCCCTTCCTTGTCTCCTACTCCTACTACATGGAAGGACTCCTAGTTGGACTAGGAAAGGGGGAATCCTACTCCCGGTGGGAGTAGGACTCCCCTAGGGCGCGCCATAGAGAGGGCCGGCCCTCCCCTCCTCCACTCCTTTATATACGGGGGTAGGGGGCACCCCATAGACACACAAGTTGATCCACGTGATCATATTCTTAGCCGTGTGCGGTGCCCCCTTCCACCTTAGTCCTCGATAATATTGTAGCGGTGCTTAGGCGAAGCGCTGCGACATTAATACATCAAGATCGTTACCACGCCGTCGTGCTGACAGAACTCTTCCCCGACACTTTGCTGGATCGGAGTCCGGGGATCGTCATCGAGCTGAACGTGTGCTAGAACTCGGAGGTGCCGTAGTTTCGGTGCTTGATCGGTCGGGCCGTGGAGACGTACGACTACATCAACCAAAACGCTTCCGTTGTCGGTCTACAAGGGTATGTAGATCACACTCTTCCCTCGTTGCTATGCATCACCATGATCTTGCGTGCGCGTAGGAAATTTTTGAAATTACTACGTTCCCCAACAGTGGTATTAGAGCCTAGATTTTATGTGTTGATGTTATATGCACGAGTAGAACACAAGTGAGTTGTGGGCGATATAAGTCATACTGCTTACCAGCATGTCATACTTTGGTTCGGCGGTATTGTTGGATGAAGCGGCCCGGGCCGATATTACGCGTACGCTTACGCGAGACCGGTTCTCCCGACGTGCTTTGCACAAAGGAGGCTAGCGGGTGACAGTTTCTCCAACTTTATTTGAACTGAGTGTGGCTACGCCCGGTCCTTGCGAAGGTCAAAATAGCACCAACTTGACAAACTATCGTTGTGGTTTTGATGCGTAGATAAGATTGGTTCTTGCTTAAGCCCGTAGCAGCCACGTAAAACTTGCAACAACAAAGTAGAGGACGTCTAACTTGTTTTTGCAGGGCATGTTGTGATGTGATATGGTCAAGACATGATGCTAAATTTTATTGTATGAGATGATCATGTTTTGTAACCGAGTTATCGGCAACTGGCAGGAGCCATATGGTTGTCGCTTTATTGTATGCAATGCAATCACGCTGTAATGTTTTACTTTATCACTAAGCGGTAACGATAGTCGTGGAAGCATAAGATTGGCGAGACGACAACGATGCTACGATGGAGATCAAGGTGTCGCGCCGGTGACGATGGTGATCACGACGGTGCTTCGAAGATGGAGATCACAAGCACAAGATGATGATGGCCATATCATATCACTTATATTGATTGCATGTGATGTTTATCTTTTATGCATCTTATCTTGCTTTGATTGACGGTAGCATTATAAGATGATCTCTCACTAATTATCAAGAAGTGTTCTCCCTGAGTATGCACCGTTGTGAAAGTTCTTCGTGCTGAGACACCACGTGATGATCGGGTGTGATAGGCTCTACGTTCAAATACAACGGGTGCAAAACAGTTGCACACGCGGAATACTCAGGTTATACTTGACGAGCCAAGCATATACAGATATGGCCTCGGAACATGGAGACCGAAAGGTCGAGCGTGAATCATATAGTAGATATGATCAACATAGTTATGTTCACCAATGAAACTACTCCATCTCACGTGATGATCGGACATGGTTTAGTTGATTTGGATCACGTGATCACTTAGAGGATTAGAGGGATGTCTATCTAAGTGGGAGTTCTTAAGTAATATGATTAAATTGAACTTAAATTTATCATGAACTTAGTCCTGGTAGTATTTTGCAAATTATGTTGTAGATCAATAGCTCGCGTTGTTGCTTCCCTGTGTTTATTTTGATATGTTCCTAGAGAAAATTGTGTTGAAAGATGTTAGTAGCAATGATGCGGATTGGATCCGTGATCTGAGGTTTATCCTCATTGCTGCACAGAAGAATTATGTCCTTGATGCACCGCTAGGTGACAGACCTATTGCAGGAGCAGATGCAGACGTTATGAACGTTTGGCTAGCTCAATATGATGACTACTTGATAGTTTAGTGCATCATGCTTAATGGCTTAGAATCGGGACTTCAAAGACGTTTTGAACGTCATGGACCATATGAGATGTTCCAGGAGTTGAAGTTAATATTTCAAGCAAATACCCGAGTTGAGAGATATGAAGTCTCCAACAAGTTCTATAGCTAAAAGATGGAGGAGAATCGCTCAACTAGTGAGCATGTGCTCAGATTGTCTGGGTACTACAATCGCTTGAATCAAGTGGGAGTTAATCTTCCAGATAAGATAGTGATTGACAGAATTCTCTAGTCACCATCACCAAGTTAGTAGAACTTCGTGATGAACTATAATATGCAAGTGATAACGGAAACAACTCCCAAGCTCTTCGTGATGCTGAAATCAACGAAGGTAGAAATCAAGAAAAACATCAAGTGTTGATGGTTGACAAGACCACTAGTTTCAAGAAAAGGGCAAAGGGAAGAAGGGGAACTTCAAGAAGAACGGCAAGCAAGTTGCTGCTCAAGTGAAGAAGCCCAAGTATGATCCTAAGACTGAGACTAAGTGCTTCTACTGCAAAGGGACTGGTCACTGGAAGCAGAACTACCCCAAGTGATTGGCGGATAAAAAGGATGGCAAAGTGAACATAAGTATATTTGATATACATGTTATTGATGTGTACTTTACTAGTGTTTATAGCAACCCCTCAGTATTTGATACTAGTTCAGTTGCTAAGATTAGTAACTCAAAACGGGAGTTGCAGAATAAACAGAGACTAGTCAAGGGTGAAGTAACGATGTGTGTTGGAAGTGGTTCCAAAATTGATATGATCATCATCGCACACTCCCTATACTTTCGGGATTAGTGTTGAACCTAAATAAGTGTTATTTGGTGTTTGCGTTGAGCATGAATATGATTTGATCATGTTTATTGTAATACGGTTATTCATTTAAGTAAGAGAATAAATTGTTGTTCTGTTTACATGAATAAAACCTTATATGGTTACACACCCAATGAAAATAGTTCGTTGGATCTCGATCGTAGTGATGCACATAAACATAATATTGAAACCAAAATATGCAAAGTTAATAATGATAGTGCAAACTTATTTGTGGCACTGCCGTTTAGGTCATATTGGTGTAAAGCGCATGAAGAAACTCCATGCTGATGGGCTTTTGGAATCACTTGATTATGAATCAGTTGATACTTGCGAACCATGCCTCATGGGCAAGATGACTAAGACTCTGTTTTTCGGAACAATGGAGCGAGCAATAGATTTGTTGGAAATCATACATACTGATGTATGTGGTCCGATGAATATTGAGGCTCGCGACAGGTATCATTATTTTCTGATCTTCACAGATGATTTGAGCAGATATGAGTATATCTACTTGATGAAACATAAGTCTGAAACATTTGAAAAGTTCAAAGAATTTCAGAGTGAAGTGAAAAATCATCGTAACAAGAAAATAAAGTTTCTACGATCTGATCATAGAGAAGAGTATTTGAGTTACGAGTTTGGCCTTCAGTTAAAAACAATGTGAAATAGTTTCACTACTCATGCCACCTGGAACACCACAATGTAATGGTGTGTCCGAACATCATAACCGTACTTTATTAGATATGGTGTGACCTATGATGTTTCTTACCGATTTACCACTATCGTTTTGGGGTTATGCATTAAAGACAGCTGCATTCACGTTTAAAAGGGCACCATCTAAGTCCGTTGAGACGACACAATCTGAACTGTGGTTTGGCAAGAAACCAAAGTTGTCGTTTCTTAAAATTTGGGATTGTGATGCTTATATGAAAAGGTTTCATCCTGATATGCTCAAAACCAAATCGGAGAAATATGTCTTCATAGGATACCCAAAGGAAACCGTTGGGTACACCTTCTATCACAGATCCGAAGGCAAGACATTCGTTGCTAAGAATGGATCCTTTCCAGAGAAGGAGTTTCTCTCGAAGGAAGTGAGTGGGAGGAAAGTAGAAAACTTGATAAGGTAATTGTACCTTCTCACTTATTGGAAAGTAGTTCATCACAAAAATCTGTTCTTGTGACTACTACACCAATTAGTGAGGAAGCTAATGATGATGATCATGTAACTTCAGATCAAGTTACTACCGAATCTCGTAGGTAAACCAGAGTGAGATCCGCACCAGAGTGGTACGGTAATCCTGTTCTGGAGGTCATGTTACTTGACCATGACGAACCTACGAACTATGAGGAAGCGATGATGAGCCCAGATTCCGCGAAATGGTTTGAGGCCATGAAATCTGAGATATGATCCATGTATGAGAACACAGTTTGGACTTTGGTTGACTTGCCCGATGATCGGCAAGCAATTGAGAATAAATGGATCTTCAAGAGGAAGACGGACGCTGATAGTAGTGTTACTATCTACAAAGCTAGAATTGTCGCAAAAGGTTTTCGACAAGTTCAAGGTGTTGACTACGATGAGAGCTTCTCACTCGTATCTATGCTTGAGTCTGTCCGAATCATGTTAGTAATTGCCGCATTTTATGAAATTTGGCAAATGGATAAACAAAACTGCATTCCTTAATGGATTTATTAAAGAAGAGTTGTATATGATGCAACCAGAAGGTTTTGTCAATCCGAAAGGTGCTAACAAAATGTGCAAGCTCCAGCGATCCATCTGTGGACTGGTGCAAGCATCTCGGAGTTGGAATATACGCTTTGATGAGTTGATCAAAGCATATAGTTTTATACAGACTTGCGGTGAAGCCTATATTTACAAGAAAGTGAGTGGGAGCACTACAACATTTCTGATAAGTATATGTGAATGACATATTGTTGATCAGAAATAATGTAGAATTATTCTGTAAAGCATAAAGGAGTGTTTGAAAGGAGTTTTTCAAACAAGACCTCGGTGAAGCTGCTTACATATTGAGTATCAAGATCTATAGAGATAGATCAAGACGCTTGATAAGGTTTTTCAATGAGTACATATCTTGACAAGATTTTGAAGTAGTTCAAAATGGAGCAGTCAAAGAAAGAGTTCTTGCCTGTATTACAAGGTGTGAAGTTGAGTAAGACTCAAAGCCCGACCACGGCAGAAGATAGAAAGAGAATGAAAGTCATTCCCTATGCCTTGGCCATAGGTTCTATAAAGTATGTCATGCTGTGTACCAGATCTATTGTATACCCTGCACTGATTTGGCAAGAGAGTACAATAGTGATCTAGGAGTAGATCACTGGACAGCGGTCAGAATTATCCTTAGCGAAATAAGGATATGTTTCTCGATTATGGACGTGACAAAAAGGTTCGTCGTAAAAGGGTTACGTCGATGCAAGTTTTTGACACTGATCCAGATGATTCTAAGTCCCAATCTGGATACATATTGAAAGTGGGAGCAATTAGCTAGAGTAGCTCCGTGCAGAGCATTGTAGACATAGAATTTTGCAAAATACATACGGATCTGAATTTGGCAGGCCCGTTGACTAAATTTCTCTCACAAGCAAAACATGATCACTCTTTGGGTGTTAATCACATAGCGATGTGAACTAGATTATTGAATCTAGTAAACCCTTTGGGTGTTAGTCACATGGAGATGTGAACCAATCACATAAAGATGTGAACTATTGGTGTTAATCACATAGCGATGTGAACTAGATTATTGACTCTAGTGCAAGTGGGAGACTGAAGGAAATATGCCCTAGAGGCAATAATAAAGTTATTATTTATTTCCTTATTTCATGATAAATGTTTATTATTCATGCTAGAATTGTATTAACCGGAAACATAATACATGTGTGAATACATAGACAAACAGAGTGTCACTAGTATGCCTCTACTTGACTAGCTCGTTAATCAAAGATGGTTATGTTTCCTAACCATGGACAAAGAGTTGTTATTTGATTAACGGGATCACATCATTAGTTGAATGATCTGATTGACATGACCCATTCCATTAGCTTAGCACCCGATCGTTTAGTATGTTGCTATTGCTTTCTTCATGACTTATACATGTTCCTATGACTATGAGATTATGCAACTCCCGTTTGCCGGAGGAACACTTTGTGTGCTACCAAACGTCACAACGTAACTGGGTGATTATAAAGGAGCTCTACAGGTGTCTCCGAAGGTACATGTTGGGTTGGCGTATTTCGAGATTAGGATTTGTCACTCCGATTGTCGGAGAGGTATCTCTGGGCCCTCTCGGTAATGCACATCACATAAGCCTTGCAAGCATTACAACTAATGAGTTAGTTGCGAGATGATGTATTACGGAACGAGTAAAGAGACTTGCCGGTAACGAGATTGAACTAGGTATTGGATACCGACGATCGAATCTCGGGCAAGTAACATACCGATGACAAAGGGAACAACGTATGGTTGTTATGCGGTCTGACCGATAAAGATCTTCGTAGAATATGTAGGAGCCAATATGAGCATCCAGGTTCCGCTATTGGTTATTGACCGGAGACGTGTCTCGGTCATGTCTACATTGTTCTCGAACCGTAGGGTCCGCACGCTTAAGGTTTCGATGACAGTTATATTATGAGTTTATGAGTTTTGATGTACCGAAGGAGTTCGGAGTCCCGGATGAGATCGGGGACATGATGAGGAGTCTCGAAATGGTCGAGACGTAAAGATCGATATATTGGACGACTATATTCGGACTTCAGAAAGGTTCCGAGTGATTCGAGTATTTTTCGGAGTATCGGAGAGTTACGGGAATTCGCCGGGAGAAGTATTGGGCCTTATTGGGCCATACGGGAAAGAGAGAGGGGCTGCCTAGGGCAGGGCGCGTGCCCCCCAAGGCCTAGTCCGAATTGGACTAGGGGAGGGGCTGCGCCCCCTCCTTCCTTCCCTTCTCCCTTCCCCTTCCTTGTCTCCTACTCCTACTACATGGAAGGACTCCTAGTTGGACTAGGAAAGGGGGAATTCTACTCCCGGTGGGAGTAGGACTCCCCTAGGGCGCGTCATAAAGAGGGCCGGCCCTCCCCTCCTCCACTCCTTTATATACGGGGGCAGGGGGCCACCCATAGACACACAAGTTGATGCACGTGATCATATTCTTAGCCGTGTGCGGTGCCCCCTTCCACCTTAGTCCTCGATAATATTGTAGCGGTGCTTAGGCGAAGCCCTGCGACATTAGTACATCAAGATCGTCACCACGCCGTCGTGCTGACGGAACTCTTCCCCGACACTTTGCTGGATCGGAGTCCGGGGATCGTCATCGAGCTGAACGTGTGCTAGAACTCGGAGGTGCCATAGTTTCGGTGCTTGATCGGTTGGGCCGTGGAGACGTATGAGTACATCAACCAAACGCTTCCGTTGTCGGTCTACAAGGGTACGTAGATCACACTCTTCCCTCGTTGCTATGCATCACCATGATCTTGCATGTGCGTAGGAAATTTTTGAAATTACTACGTTCCCCAACAACTAGCCCATACCGTAAATACCATATGGTTAAATGGGCTTGGGTGTGTCGATCCAAGGACTTGGGGGCCCTTGGGATCACCAACTCTAGACTGCTTAACATCGCGATGATGTGCAAGTGGATTTGGAAAATTGTCCAGGGGGCTTCCGGCCTCTGGGTTGATCTCCTTAGGGCCAAGTACTTCCCAAACGGGAATTTCTTTGAAGGTAGGGATAGGGGCTCGCCTTTTTGGAATGATCTCCAGACGATCAAGTCGGCCTTTGCCTTGGGGGCGAAGTTCTCGATTGGAAATGGGCGATCAACGCGTTTCTGGACAGATCTTTGGATAGGTTCCCGCCCCCTATGGGAAGAATTACGTGATCTGTATGACATCGCCGTGGATCCAGGCATGTCGGTGGCTGATGCGCTGCGATCGACCCCTCCGGAGATTCATTTCAAACGTGAACTTCAGGGGCAGGAGCAGGCCAGCCTAGTGGCCCTGCGGCAGTTGATAGATCGGGTGGAGCTCTCGGACCAACCAGACTCGGTGAGCTGGGCGCTCACCAGCTCCGGGAAGTTCTCGGTCAAGTCTCTATACCGAAAGCTGTGCCTGGGGCCGTCGCAGCTTGTGGTTGCAGGGCTTTGGAGTGCACGGTTGCCACTGAAAATCAAATTATTTCTTTGGCAAATGTTCCGCGATAAGCTACCCACTTCCTTGAACGTGGCCAAACGTAATGGGCCGGCCAATGGGCCTTGTGCGTTGTGCGGGGAGCCAGAGGACGCGAACCACGTTTTCTTTCGGTGCCCCTTAGCACGGTTTGCATGGAGCGCAGTGAGGTCAGCGGCTAGGTTCCAGTGGGACCCTCGCTCGGCAGCAGAACTTATTCACATATTAGGCGCGCTACAAGGCTCAACGAAGCGGGTTGTCTGGAGCTGTGTTGGGGCACTCCTTTGGTCCTTGTGGCTAACTAGAAATAAACTCACGATCGAGGGGACGTTGCCAACACATCCGGCTAATATCATATTCAAATGCAATCTCCTTTTGCAACAGTGGAGTCCGTTGGGGAGGCGCAAGGATGCTGATTTGATCAAGACAGCCCAACAGCGAATTCTGCAAGTGTACGCGGCGGCTAGGGAGCCGTGACTACGGTGGAATACGTGGTCTCTTTTGAGTGCTTGACGAGCCTGCGTGCTCTGTGCGGGCGATGCCTTGTAATACGACAGTAGCTTCTTAATCTCCACTCGAATCATGTCGTGGCCCGGTGTGGCTTTTGGGTGCTGTAAGACTTATTGGTATGACTCTGTCGTTGGGGCTTTATTAATTTAAAACCTCTGTCCCGTCCCGCATGACGGTCGGCCGCTGTGCTGCCTTAGCAGGCCAAGCCATGTTCATCCTCCCCCACAGCACTGTGATCCCGCCACTGCTTCGGTCGATCATCCGTGCCCCGCCCCGCTGCGGCGCAGCGCACCGTGCCCTGTAGGCGGCTGAGAGATGGAGAAGGGGTCGTAGGAGTCGTCCCCGCGTCTCTCCAATACGTTTTCCTGTCCATCGTCTTCCCCCATCTCCAGCAGCTAGATCGTTCCCACATCGGATCCATGCATGTGCATCTACGTAAGTACCATCCACACGCCTTCATTTGATTTTATTCATTGTTCATCTGGTCCTTAATTAATTATCTTGAGCGTTGATTAATTAATATGGAACTCGCACATTTGTGATGGTTTTTTATCTTGCATAAAAAGGAGAGGTGGTCCTTCTTCAGAAGAAAAAGCATTCTTGTTTTCCCCGGACGTGATTATCAGTACGATCTAATCTGATCTGATTTTTCTAGATTATGGATGCTTTCTTGTTTATCCAGTCTTGATTTGGGCAGCTGGTTCATGAATATCTTCTCCTGTGGAGAGTTAGTAGCAAAATTATTTATTATGTCATATGTACTTCCATAAATGTGAAGCTCAGACAAGCTATTCTGTTCAGAGTGTTTGCTAACAGTCCATATTTTCAGATTTCCCACGTGTGCACAACTAATTTCCCCGGTGAAGCTGCTGCTTTCTGGTCAGCTGCAAGCTCCTATTTCTTCCCATAGTTTTTGTACTGTGATAGCCTCAATGAAAAAAATAGTTGTTCTATATAGGTGCTTCTCATTTCACGGATAGATTGTTCTTGATAGGTAGCTGACATGAATTATAGTTTGTCCTGGAGACCTTAATATCAATAGTTCTAAGTAGAGTTCTGAATGAACTGCAAAAAATACTCTTGTTAGATTGCCAGTTATCTTAGTTAAACCTTCTAGATGTTTGTTCTATGCTGCATCATCTATTAAATCGCCGCTAAGTATCCTGCACTGCACTGAGATCCGTAGCAATGTTTGTGTGTAGCCACCACGCCTCAGCTCTACTGGCGGAATGGCCATGTATATATTTTTCTTCTGCCCGCATAATGGAAAAAATCCTCAAAAGTAGTTGCAGGTGGGCCGTCGGTGACAAGATTTACCCATAGAAGTTGAATAGGTATTAACCCCTAAGAATACCCAAAAGCAGAGGTAAGGAAGATCGAGGTAACTACACTGATGTTTGAGGAAATATTGTTAATATACCTTGTTAGCGAATTGAGTCCTATCACTGGCTAGACAAGAGTGACTGCCTTATCCTTGTCCTTCAGACGCTTGCTGCTCTGTAGCCATAACAGTGTGATAACTGATAACTACTTAGTTGATTTTTGGGTTGCTTTGCTGTCTGAATCAGTTTTTTGCAGATCATTACTATCCTTTTTTAGGGGCAATACTACCCTTACTTACCTCATAGTTGTGCATAAATCTTCACAAGCAGTGATTTTAGGGTTCGTTCTGTCTGAAACCGTGCTAAGCGGCGAGCCAAATTAATTATTTCACGGTTCTTAAGCGGTACATAACATAATGCTAACTGTTCGTTCTACATGTTCATATAACTGATTATTGTTGATTTGTAAATATTCTATCTGTATTGTTGATAGAAGATAGACTGTACTATCCTATTTATTTGTCCCTCCCTTGGTTTGCCTTTGGCTCTATTGGTCGTTTTTTTTGCACAAATTTATTTGCTTGCCTCTATTTTGAAATAGAATATCTGGCTTGGCTTTTGACTGTTGTTGTATGCGTGATGGAAGATGGTTTTTTTCAGCTGACACACTAAGAGATGCTTGTGATGTAGCAGTTGTAAGTATCGAACCAAATGAATTATTATTTTTAATGTTATTTTTGTGCAGTTTCGCCTCTTACATACTCTGGTGATTTTTTAGATGCCTGCAACTTTGTGATTGTACAAGAACATGTCGCGATGGTTGGCTATTGCCCAGTGTAGGCCTTTTAACAAACATGTCGTGATTGATCTATTCCACACTGGTACATTAGAAGATCTATGTCTATACATGTATGTTGTATTGAAAGATCTTGCATATTTCGAAGCTAAATCATGGAAAAGTACATATCAGTTTTTAGGTTAATTCTAATGTAATGCAATTAACTTCCCATGAACTCTTGAAAAAAACTGCTTTTCTTCGTCTGCAGTATGTTCACCCAGTAGAATGGATGCTTTTGAGTACAAAAAGTCTGAAAGCCTGTTCAACTATGATGTATAGTGTGTAGTAGCACTTCGGTTAGGTATAGTTCTTGCTAAGTGTCGTTCATAGTGTTCCTTTTTATGGCAAGGCATAGTAGATTGTAGTTGTCATAGGCATCCAGCAGTTCGAAAACTGATGTAATGCTGATAAATATGTACATCAGTGCACAAGTAGTTGAACAGTCCTTAATATCTTGATGGAAGGAATAAGAGGCACTTACAATGCTCAGTTTTTTGTGTCTGCCGTATTGTTGTGCTATTTCAGGAAGAATATGCAAAAGAGATCAATGACACTAGGGCCCTCAAGCTCATGTAAGCTGAAGAGGCAAAAATTCTTGATAACGTAGAGCATACTAGCATTATCCTCATTTTCTAATCTATTAGTCCTTCATAATTCTTCGCGTGATGTAAGATTGGTTGCATTGTTAACAAAACTAAAGAAAATAACAATACATAAGATAATACTCCCTGTGTAGCTTGCAAAATTGTTTTATATTACGAGACGGAGGGAGTAACTTTTATTGATAGATATTCAGATTGCACTAATGTGAACAATCCAGGTATATTAGCACGTCTATTGATTGTGGAAGTTTCAAATGTTTAACCACATGGATATCACAACGATACATGTACATATTGGTGTAGTATCTGTTACAAATATGCCCTAGAGGCAATAATAAATTGGTTATTATTATATTTCCTTGTTCATGATAATCGTTTATTATCCATGCTAGGATTGTATTGATAGGAAACTCAGATACATGTGTGGATACATAGACAACACCATGTCCCTAGTAAGCCTCTAGTTAACTAGCTCGTTGATCAATAGATGGTTACTGTTTCCTGACCATGGACATTGGATGTCGTTGATAACGAGATCACATCATTATGAGAATGATGTGATGGACAAGAGCCAATCCTAAGCCTAGCACAAGATCATGTAGTTCATATGCTAAAGCTTTTCTAATGTCAAGTATCATTTCCTTAGACCATGAGATTGTGCAACTCCCGGATACCGTAGGAGTGCTTTGGGTGTGCCAAACGTCACAACGTAACTGGGTGGCTATAAAGGTACACTACAGGTATCTCCGAAAGTGTCTGTTGGGTTGGCACGAATCGAGACTGGGATTTGCCACTCCGTGTAAACGGAGACGTATCTCTGGGCCCACTTGGTAGGACATCATCATAATGCGCACAATGTGATCAAGGAGTTGATCACGGGATGATGTGTTGCGGAACGAGTAAGGAGACTTGCCGGTAATGGGATTGAACAAGGTATCGGGATACCGACGATCGAATCTCGGGCAAGTATCGTACTGATAGACAAAGGGAATTGTATACGGGATTGATTAAGTCCTTGACATCGTGGTTCATCCGATGAGATCATCGTGGAGCATGTGGGAGCCAACATGGGTATCCAGATCCCGATGTTGGTTATTGACCGGAGAGTTGTCTCGGCCATGTCTGCATGACTCCCGAACCGTAGGGTCTACACACTTAAGGTTCGATGACGCTAGGGTTATAGGGAAAGTATATACGTGGTTACCGAATGTTGTTCGGAGTCCCGGATTGTAACGCCCGGGTAATTAAGCTACAGTAATCCCACGCTAATGGAGCCACGTTACCTACGTTACTGTTGCTAATCGGTCGTTAGATCAAAACCGGACCAAAAATTCAAATTCAAACTTTGGTAAATAATAAAAGTTTTCAAACATTGAAATAAAAATGTTCGGTTTGTACTAAATATTACATAGATAATTGTGGTGTAGGAGACCCAGTTTTATAAAATGCATAAATATTTTAAACTGAATTGAAACACAAGAGAAAATAAACAAAAGAAAAGGAAAAGAGAGAGAAAGCCCCCCCCTCCCTGGGCCGTGGCCCACCTGGGCCAACCCAACCGGCCCAGCCGGCCACCCCACCAGGCCGGCCCACCTCCCCTCCTACTATCCCTCCCACCGTGACCTAACCCATCCCACGATCCCCACTTCCTCTCCCCACGTCTTCCTCATCCCCGTCGCCCCGCCGCCGTTCACCATCGCCACCGCCACCGCGCTCCCCGTCCTCCTCTGGACGCCGCCGTGCCGCTGCCATCGCCCCGCGCCACCCCGAGCCCCGACGACCGCGCCCCATCCGCTGCCGCTCAAGGGCCTCCTCGACTCGCCGGACCGCTCCGCCATCGCCGGAGCCCTACCCCGCCGGACTGCATCCCCTGCGTCGCGTCGTCTCCGCCCGCCTCCTCGCCCCCCTGTTGCCCTTGACCCTACGGATCCACGGTGAGGCCCCCGGCCTCTCTTCCTCCCGGCTCCTCGCGTCGTCCCGCAGCCGTGCACGAGCACCACCGCGTCGGCCACGCCGTCGCCCGCGTCCCTGGCCGCCCGACTGCGCGCCAGGCCAAGCCCCCTCCTCCCCGCGCACGCCTCGCGCCCTGCGCGCGCGGCAGCCCAGGCCCGGCTCGCCGTGCCGTCGCTCCCCGCTGTCCCCGCACCGCGCCTGGGCCGCGTGCCCCGCTCACGCCCTGGTTGTGCTCCGGCACCACCGCGCGTTGCTCGTCTCCGCCTCTGGCTCCCGCCGCTCCGGCCACTCGCCGTGGCCTCGCCACTTCCACCGGAGGCGGACAGCCCCCGTCTCTGCGGGCGGGCGTCCTGGCGCCCCGCACCTGATCCACCGCCCGCGCCCGTTTGGCCCTATGGGCCACTGCCCAGTGGGCCCCCCACCCACGCCCCTGTTAAAAAAAAGAAAAAAAGGAAAAAAACATAATAAAAATAATTAATTAATTAATTAATCAGTTAACTTAATTAGATCTGTTAAATTAACCTAATCACTTATTAAACTAACTAATCATGTTTAGTTAACCTAAGTCAATGACAACCGGGACCCACGCGTCAGTTTGACCAAGTCAACTGACTATTAACTGCTGACATCACCCTGATGTCATGCTGACATCATAATGGCATTTCCAAATTAATTTTATTCTATTAATTTCAAAAATGATTTAAATCTTTTAAAATTAATATAAAATAAACCGTAGCTCGGATGGAAAAACTTTGTACATGAAAGTTGCTCAGAACGACGAGACGAATTTGAATACGCGGCCCGTTTATCCGCCACGCATCCCTAGCATAGCGAACACGCAACTTTCCCCCTCTGTTTCATCTGTGCGAAAACGCGAAACACCGGGGATACTTTCCCGGATGTTTCCCCCCTTCACCGGTATCACCTCATACCGCGATAGGGCACCTCTAACGCCGTTACTTGTCATATCATGCATCACTATGCATATGCTTGCATTATATTTATTGTTTCTTCCCCCTCTTCTCTCGCTAGACACCGAGACCGACGCCGCTGCTACCCAGTACGACTACGGTGTTGACGACCCCTCTCTCTTGCCAGAGCAACCAGGCAAGCCCCCCCCCCTTTTGATCACCAGATATCGCCTACTCTTCTCTATACTGCTTGCATTAGAGTAGTGTAGCATGTTACTGCTTCCCGTTAATCCTATCTGATGCATAGCCTGTCCTTGCTACTACTGTTGTTACCTTTACCTGCAATCCTAATGCTTAGTATAGGATGCTAGTTTATCATCAGTGGCCCTACATCCTTGTCCGTCTGCCATGCTATACTATCGGGCCGTGATCACTCGGGAGTTGATCACGGGTATATACTATATACTTTATACATGATACATGTGGTGACTAAAGACGGGTCGGCTTGAGGAGCACCCGCGAGTGGATCTTTGAGGCGGAGCGACAGGGCAGGTTCCGACCACCTAGGAGAGAGGTGGGCCTGGCCCTGGTCGACGTTCGCGGATACTTAACACGCTTAACGAGATCTGGGTATTTGATCTGAGTTTGGCCATTTGGTCTATACGCACTAACCATCTACGCGGGAGTAGTTATGGGTATCCCGGCGTCGTGGTATCAGCCGAAGCCTTCGTGACGTCAGCGACTGAGTGGCGCGCGCCGGATTGGAACGTAAGCCTGCTCTTGTATTAAGGGGGCTAGTTCTGCTTCCGGCCGCGTTACGCAACGTGCAGGTGTGCTAAGGGCGATGGGCCCAGACCCCTGTGCGCTTAGGTTTAGACCGGCGTGCTGACCTCTCTGTTGTGCCTAGGTGGGGCTGCGACGTGTTGATCTTCCGAGGCCGGGCATGACCCAGGAAAGTGTGTCCGGCCAAATGGGATCGAGCGTGTTGGGGTATGTGGTGCACCCCTGCAGGGAAGTTAATCTATTCGAATAGCCGTGATCTTCGGTAACAGGACGACTTGGAGTTGTATCTTGACCTTATGACAACTAGAACCGGATACTTAATAAAACACACCCTTCCAAGTGCCAGATACGACCGATGGTCGCTCTCTCACAGGGCGACGAGGGGAGGATCATCGGTTAGGGTTATGCTATGCGATGATACTTGGAGGACTTCAGTCTACTCCCTTCTACATGCTGCAAGACGGAGGCTGCCAGAAGCGTAGTCTTCGAAAGGATTAGCTATCCCCCTCTTATTCTGGCTTTCTGCAGTTCAGTCCACCGATATGGCCCTTTACACATTTACCCATGCATATGTAGTGTAGTTTCTTGCTTGCGAGTACTTTGGATGAGTACTCACGGTTGCTTCTCCTTCTTTCCCTCTATCCCTTCTACCTGGTTGTCGCAACCAGATGTTGGAGCCCAGGAGCCAGACGCCACCGTCGACGACGACCCCTACTACACCGGAGGTGCCTACTACTACGTGATGCCCGCTGACGACGACCAGGAGTAGTTAGGAGGATCCCAGGCAGGAGGCCTGCGCCTCTTTCGATCTGTATCCCAGTTTGTGCTAGCCTTCTTAAGGCAAACTTGTTTAACTTATGTCTGTACTCAGATATTGTTGCTTCCGCTGACTCGTCTATGATCGAGCTCTTGTATTCGAGCCCTCGAGGCCCCTGGCTTGTAATATGATGCTTGTATGACTTATTTTATTTGTAGAGTTGTGTTGTGATATCTTCCCGTGAGTCCCTGATCTTGATCGTACACGTTTGCGTGTATGATTAGTGTACGATTAAACCGGGGGCGTCGCACGGATGAGATCCCGGACATCACGAGGAGTTCCGGAATGGTCCGGAGGTAAAGATTTATATATGGGAAGTCCTGTTTTGGTCACCGGAAAGGTTTCGGTTGCTATCGGTAATGTACCGGGACCACCGGGAGGGTCCCGGGGGTCCACCAAGTGGGGCCACCGGCCCCAGAGGGCAGCATGGGCCAAGTGTGGGAGGGGACCAGCCCCAGATGGGCTGGTGCGCCCCTCACAAGGGCCCAACGCGCCTAGGGTTTAGGGAGGGGGCGCCTCCACCTTACTTGGGGGGCAAGTCTCCCCCTCTTCCCCACCTTGGCCGCCGCCCAGATGGGCTTTGGGGCTGCCGCACCCCTTGGGGTGGGAACCCTAGAGGGGGCGCATCCCCCTCCCTCTCCCCTATATATAGTTGAGGTCTTTGGGGCTGCCAACACATGAGTTTTGACCTCTCCCTGGCGCAGCCCTACCTCTCTCCCTCCTCGTCTCTCGTAGTGCTTGGCGAAGCCCTGCTGGAGTCCCGCGCTCCTCCACCACCACCACACCGTCGTGCTGCTGCTGGATGGAGTCTTCCCCAACCTCTCCTTCTCTCCTTGCTGGATCAAGGCGTAGGAGACGTCATCGGGCTGTACATGTGTTGAACACGGAGGTGCCGTCCGTTCGGCACTAGGATCATCGGTGATTTGGATCACGATGAGTACGACTCCATCAACCCTGTTCACTTGAACGCTTCCGCTTAGCGATCTACAAGGGTATGTAGATGCACTCTCCTTCCCCTCGTGGCTAGATTACTCCATAGATTGATCTTGGTGATGCGTAGAAAATTTTGAATTTCTGCTACGTTCCCCAACAGTGGCATCATGAGCTAGGTTTATGCGTAGTTACTATGCACGAGTAGAACACAAAGTAGTTGTGGGCGTCGATATTGTCAATTATCTTGCCGTTAGTAGTCTTATCTTGATTCGGCGGCATCGTGGGATGAAGCGGCCCAGACCAACCTTACACGTACGCTTACGTGAGACCGGTTCCACCGACTGACATGCACTAGTTGCATAAGGTGGCTGACGGGTGTCTGTCTCTCCCACTTTAGTCAGATCGGATTCGATGAACAAGGTCCTTATGAAGGGTAAATAGAAATTGGCAATTCACGTTGTGGTTTTGGCGTAGGTAAGAAACGTTCTTGCTAGAAACCTATAGCAGCCACGTAAAAACATGCAAACAACAATTAGAGGACGTCTAACTTGTTTTTGCAGGGTATGTTCTGTGATGTGATATGGCCAAAAGAATGTGATGAATGATATGTGATGTATGAGATTGATCATGTTCTTGTAATAGGACTCACGACTTGCATGTCGATGAGTATGACAACCGCAGGAGCCATAGGAGTTGTCTTAATTTATTTATGACCTGCGTGTCAACATAAACGTCATGTAATTACTTTACTTTATTGCTAAACATGTTAGCCATAGTAGTAGAAGTAATAGTTGGCGAGCAACTTCATGGAGACACGATGATGGAGATCATGGTGTCATGTCGGTGACAAGATGATCATGGAGCCCCAAGATGGAGATCAAAGGAGCTATATGATATTGGCCATATCGTGTCACTATTATTTGATTGCATGTGATGTTTATCATGTTTTTGCATCTTGTTTACTTAGAATGACGGTAGTAAATAAGATGATCCCTCATTAAAATTTCAAGAAAGTGTTCCCCCTAACTGTGCACCGTTGCGAAGGTTCGTTGTTTCGAAGCACCACGTGATGATCAGGTGTGATAGATTCTAACGTTCGAATACAACGGGTGTTGACGAGCCTAGCATGTATAGACATGGCCTCGGGACACATGCGAAACACTTAGGTTGACTTGACGAGTCTAGCATGTACAGACATGGCCTCGGAACACGGAGGACCGAAAGGTCGAGCATCAGTCGTATGGTAGATACGATCAACATGAAGATGTTCACCGATGATGACTAGTCCGTCTCACGTGATGATCGGACACGGCCTAGTTGACTCGGATCATGTAATCACTTAGATGACTAGAGGGATGTCTATCTGAGTGGGAGTTCATAAGATGAACTTAATTATCTTGAACATAGTCAAAAGGTCTTCACAAATTATGTTGTAGCTCGCGCTTCAGTTCTACTGTTTAGATATGTTCCTAGAGAAAATTTAGTTGAAAGATGATAGTAGCAATTATGCGGACTAGGTCCGTAAACTGAGGATTGTCCTCATTGCTTCATAGAAGGCTTATGTCCTTAATGCACCGCTCAGTGTGCTGAGCCTCGAATGTCGTCTGTGGATGTTGCGAACATCTGACATACACATTTTGATAACTACGTGATAGTTCAGTTAAACGGTTTAGAGTTGAGGTACCGAAGACGTTTTGAAACGTCGCGAAACATATGAGATGTTTTGAGGGCTGAAATTGGGATTTCAGGCTCGTGCCCACATCAAGAGGTATAAGACCTCCGACGATTTTCTTAGCCTGCAAACTAAGGGAGAAAAGCTCAATTGTTGAGCTTGTGCTCAGATTGTCTGAGTACAACAATCATTTGAATCGAGTGGGAGTTGATCTTCCAGATGAGATAGTGATGTTTCTCCGAAGTCATTACCACCAAGCTGCTAGAGCTTCGTGATGAACTATGATATATCAGGGACATATATGATGATCCTTGAGATATTCGCGATGTTTGACACCACAAAAGTAGAAATCAAGAAGGAGCATCAATTTTTGATGGTTGGTGAAACCACTAGTTTCAAGAAGGGAAAGGGAAAGAAGGGATACTTCATGAAACGGCAAATCAGCTGCTGCTCTAGTGAAGAAACCCAAGGTTGAACCCAAACCCGAGACTAAGTGCTTCTGTAATAAGGGGAACAGCCACTGGAGCAGAATTACCCTAGATACTTGGTAGATGAGAAGGCTGGCAAGGTCGATAGAAGTATATTGGATATACATTGTGTTAATGTGAACTTTACTAGTACTCCTAGTAGCACCATGGTATTAGATACTGGTTCGGCTGATAAATGTTAGTAAACTCGAAATAAAAGGCTGTGGAGTAAACGGAGACTAGCTAAAGGTGAGCTGGCAATATGTGTTGGAAGTTTTTCCAAGCTTGATGTGATCAAGCATCGCACGCTCCCTCTACCATCGAGATTGGTGTTTGCGTTGAGCATATACATGATTGGATTATGTCTATCGCAATACGGTTATTCATTCAAGGAGAATAATGGTTACTCTATTTATTTGAATAATACCTTCAATGGTCTTGCACCTAAAATGAATGGTTTATTGATTCTCGATCGTAGTGATACACATGTTCATGTCAAAAGATATAAGATAGTAATGATAGTACCACCTACTTGTGGCACTGCCACGTAAGTCATATCGGTATAAAACGCATGAAGAAGCTCCATGTTGATGGATCTTTGGGCTCACTCGTTTTGAAAAGTTTGAGACATGCGAACCATGTCTATTGGTGTATATGCATGGAGAAACTCCATGCAAATGGACCGTTTGGACTCACTTGATTTTGAATCACTTGTGTGACGCCCCCGATCCAATCGTACACTAATCATGCACGCAAATGTGTACGATCAAGATCAAGGACTCACGGGAAGATATCACATCACAACTCTACAAATAAAATAAGTCATACAAGCATCATATTACAAGCCAGGGGCCTCGAGGGCTCGAATACAAGAGCTCGATCATAGACGAGTCAGCGGAAGCAACAATATCTGAGTACAGACATAAGTTAAACAAGTTTGCCTTAAGACGGCTAGCACAAACTGGGATACAGATCGAAAGAGGCGCAGGCCTCCTGCCTGGGATCCTCCTAACTACTCCTGGTCGTCGTCAGCGGGCATCACGTAGTAGTAGGCACCTCCGGTGTAGTAGGAGTCGTCGTCGACGGTGGCGTCTGGCTCCTGGGCTCCAACATCTGGTTGCGACAACCAGGTAGAAGGGATAGGGGGAAAAAGAGGGAGAAAGCAACCGTGAGTACTCATCCAAAGTACTCGCAAGCAAGGAGCTACACTACATATGTATGCATTGGTATCAAATGGAATAAGGCTATCATATGTGGACTGAACTGCAGAAAGCCGGAATAAGAGGGGGATAGCTAGTCCTTTCGAAGACTACGCTTCTGGCAGCCTCCGTCTTGCAGCATGTAGAAGAGAGTAGACTGAAGTCCTCCAAGTAGCATCGCATAGCATAATCCTAACCGATGATCCTCCCCTCGTCGCCCTGTGAGAGAGCGATCACCGGTTGTATCTGGCACTTGGAAGGGTGTGTTTTATTAAGTATCCGGTTCTAGTTGTCATAAGGTCAAGGTACAACTCCAAGTCGTCCTGTTACCGAAGATCACGGCTATTCGAATAGATTAACTTCCCTGCAGGGGTGCACCACATACCCCAACACGCTCGATCCCATTTGGCCGGACACACTTTCCTGGGTCATGCCCGGCCTCGGAAGATCAACACGTCGCAGCCCCACCTAGACAACAGAGAGGTCAGCACGCCGGTCTAAACCTAAGCGCACAGGGGTCTGGGCCCATCGCCCTTAGCACACCTGCACGTTGCGTACGCGGCCGGAAGCAGAACTAGCCCCCTTAATACAAGAGCAGGCTTACGTTCCAATCCGGCGCGCGCCACTCAGTCGCTGACGTCACGAAGGCTTCGGCTGATACCACGACGCCGGGATACCCATAACTACTCCCGCGTAGATGGTTAGTGCGTATAGACCAAATGGCCAAACTCAGATCAAATACCCAGATCTCGTTAAGCGTGTTAAGTATCCGCGAACGTCGACCAGGGCCAGGCCCACCTCTCTCCTAGGTGGTCGGAACCTGCCCTGTCGCTCCGCCTCAAAGATCCACTCGCGGGTGCTCCTCAAGCCGACCCGTCTTTAGTCACCACATGTATCATGTATAAAGTATATAGTATATACCCCGTGATCAACTCCCGAGTGATCACGGCCCGATAGTATAGCATGGCAGACGGACAAGGATGTAGGGCCACTGATGATAAACTAGAATCCTATACTAAGCATTAGGATTGCAGGTAAAGGTAACAACAGTAGTAGCAAGGACAGGCTATGCATCAGTATAGGATTAACGGGAAGCAGTAACATGCTACACTACTCTAATGCAAGCAGTATAGAGAAGAGTAGGCGATATCTGGTGATCAAAGGGGGGCTTGCCTGGTTGCTCTGGCAAGAGAGAGGGATCGTCAACTCCGTAGTCGTACTGGGTAGCAGCGGCGTCGGTCCCGGTGTCTAGCGAGAGAAGAGGGGGGAGAAACAATAAATATTTAAGCAAACAGATGCATAGCGATGCATGACATGACAAGTAGCGGTGCTAGGGGTGCCCTATCGCGGTATGAGGTGATACCGGTGAAGGGGGGGAAACATCCGGGAGAGTATCCCCGGTGTTTCGCGTTTTCGCACAGATGAAACAGAGGGGGAAAGTTGCGTGTTCGCTATGCTAGGGATGCGTAGCGGGCGAACGGACTGCGTATCTGGATTCGTCTCGTCGTTCTGAGCAACTTTCATGTACAAAGTTTTTCCATCCGAGCTACGGTTTATTTTATATTAATTTTAAAAGATTTAAATCATTTTTGAAATTAATAGAATAAAATTAATTTGGAAATGCCATTATGATGTCAGCATGACATCAGGGTGACGTCAGCAGTTAATAGTCAGTTGACTTGGTCAAACTGACGCGTGGGTCCCGGTTGTCATTGACTTAGGTTAACTAAACAGGATTAGTTAGTTTAATAAGTGATTAGGTTAATTTAACAGATCTAATTAAGTTAACTAATTAATTAATTAATTATTTTTATTATGTTTTTTTTATTCTTTTTTTTTAACAGGGGCGTGGGTGGGGGGCCCACTGGGCAGTGGCCCATAGGGCCAAACGGGCGCGGGCGGTGGATCAGGTGCGGGGCGCTAGGACGCCCGCCCGCAGAGACGGGGGCTGTCCGCCTCCGGTGGAAGTGGCGAGGCCACGGCGAGTGGCCGGAGCGGCGGGAGCCAGAGGCGGAGACGAGCAACGCGCGGTGGTGCCGGAGCACAACCAGGGCGTGAGCGGGGCACGCGGCCCAGGCGCGGTGCGGGGACAAGGCCGCGGCATGGCGCGCGCGCGAGGGACGGCAGGAGGTGGTTGCGGCAGAGCCGCGTGACTACGGGTGCGCGGCCTCAGGAGGACAACGGGCGCGGAAGCCGAACGACGCCGGTGGGCGCGGGCAGCGCGGTGGCCAGGAGCGCGCGGGGCGATGGCCGGTGCGAGGGCCGCGGCGACGAGCGCGAGCACGCGCAGCGCGGGCAGGAGGGGTCGCGCGAGGGAGAGGGGAGGGGAAGAGGCTCACATCGAGCCTGTAGTTGTGTAAGCGCGTGCTCGGGGAGGGCCTGAGGTAGACGGACGGCGGCGACGAGGTCGGGGCCGTCCAGTAAGGCGGCACCGACGATGTCGGGGCGGTCCGGGGCGACGTCGAGGTGCAGGCGATGGAGACGGCGTGGCGGCACCGATGACGGCGAGGTGGCGGGGCGGCTCCGGCGTGGTGATCTCCGGCGACGGCACTGAGCGGCGGTGCGGGTGCGCGCTGGGGGAGACGAGGGGAGAGAGGGGATCGATCCCGATCCAGGGGGATCGGGGGAGGGAGTGGGGCGAGTAGGGGGGGTTAGGGTTACGGGGTGGGGATAAGGAGAGAGAGGAGGGGCCGGCTGGGCTGGCCTGATTGGCCCCGAGGCCATCTGGGCCGGGGCCGGGGGGGGGGGGGGGGCTTCTCCCCCCTTTTGTTTTTTTTTTGTTTTGTCTTCTGTTTTTGTAGTTTCCTTTTCTTTATTTACTCTTCTGTTTTAAATCATTTTAAATTATTTAGGCATTTTATAAAAATGTGTTTGCTTCATTATAATTACCCTGGCATTTAACTGCACACTCCGAACATTTTAGTTTAATATTTTGAAACTTTTATAATTTAACTTTATTTTAATGTTTGAATTTGACTCGGTTTTGGCCTAACGGTAGATTATCAATAGTAACCGGGGTGACGTGGCATGATTATCGTTGGATTACTGTAGCTTGATTACCCGGGTGTTACAAAACTCCTCCACTACAAGAAATCTCGTCCCGAGATTTAGGAGGTAGAAGGAAACAACGCGGGGTATTCATCACGCAGGCGATCCTCGCGTTCCCAAGTGGCTTCGTCTTCAGAGTGATTCGACCACTGGACTTTGAGGAATTTGATCGCCTTCTGACGTGTGCGGCGTTCAGCTTGGTCAAGAATGCGGACCGGATGCTCTTTATACGAGAGGTCCTGTTGCAATTCGAGCACTTCATGATCCACCGCTCGGATTGGATCCTTGAAGCAACGGCGGAGTTGTGACACGTGGAACACATCGTGAACCTGAGAAAGGTTCGGTGGAAGCTCCAGTTGATATGCCACCTTTCCACGCCTTTCGAGAATAGTGAAGGGACCAATATAGCGAGGAGCTAGCTTGCCCTTGATCCCAAAGCGGTGAGCACCCTTCATTGGTGTAACTCGAAGATAAGCCTTTTCGCCAGGTTGATAGACCATGTCTTGGTGATGACGGTCATACTGACTTTTCTGACGTGACTGAGCAGTCTTGAGATTCTCGCGAATAATGCGAACTTGTTCTTCGGCCTGTTGTATAATATCCGGACCAAAGAGTGGACGTTCCCCAGTTTCTGACCAGTTCAGAGGGGTTCGACACTTTCGTCCATATAGCACTTCGAAGGGGGACATCTTTAGACTAGCTTGGTAGCTATTATTATAAGAGAACTCGGCATATGGAAGAGATTCCTCCCATTTCTTGCCGAATGAGATTACACAAGCTCGAAGCATGTCTTCGAGAACTTGGTTGACACGTTCAACCTGTCCTTGCGACTGAGGATGAAATGCAGTACTGAACGACACATGAGTTCCCATAGCTTCTTGGAAACTCGCCCAAAACCTTGAAGTGAATAAGCTGCCACGGTCTGAACTGATAACCAGTGGGATACCGTGAAGTGAAACAATTCTAGCCATGTAGGGAGTAGCAAGCTGACTAGCAGTGATTGTCTCTTTGACCGCCAGGAAATGGGAAACTTTGGAAAGCCGGTCAATGACGACAAGAATAGCATCATTACCTTTCTGCGATTTGGGAAATCCAGTGACGAAGTCCATTTCAACATGGTCCCATTTCCATTCAGGAATAGAGATAGGTTGCAGAGTTCCAGCAGGCAGTTGATGCTCTGCTTTGATTCGGTGACAAACGTCACACTCAGCAACATAACGAGCAATATCCTGCTTCATATTAGACCACCAGAATCTTTGACGAATATCCTGGTACATCTTTGTACTACCAGGATGGATGGACAGAGGCGTATCATGGGCTTCTTGCATAACCCTTTTAGTCTTATCCAGGTTTTTCTTCGAACATGGTACCACTAGGCGGCCTTTGAAATACAAGGCGCCATCGTCGGCGATCGTGAAGAATGAGGGTTTTCCTCTTTTGAGGTCGCGCTTAATCTTGAGGACTTCATCGTCACATTTCTGTATCCATTTGATGGTGTCCACAAGATCTGGTTTCGCAACCAGGGTATTGAGAGAACCCTTGGAAACAACATGGAGGTTCCGTTTGGGAAAACCTTCGGGAGGGGGAGCGAGTGATCCCGGAGGAACAATATGGAGGTTCAGCCCTCTAAATTCTTCGACAAGCGAGGGCTGAACTTTGTGGACCTGGAGATGGTTGCAGTAAGACTTGCGGCTCAAGGCGTCAGCCATTACATTAGCCTTGCCGGGGGTATATGATATATCCACGTTAAAGTCTGCAACAGTCTCCATCCATCTTTGCTGACGGAGGTTCAGGTCTGGCTGAGTAAACAGATACTTTAGACTTTGATGGTCGGTGAAGATCTCGCAACGATTACCGAGAAGGTAATGTCGCCACTGCTTCAGTGCATGAATGACAGCAGCAAGCTCGAGGTCGTGAACCGGGTAGTTTTCTTCGTGAGGGCGCAGTTGACGAGAGGCATAAGCAATCACTCTGCGCTCTTGCATTAGGACACAGCCTAATCCTTGGCGGGAAGCGTCGTAGTAAATGACGAAGTCCTTCTTAGTATCAGGTGGTGCAAGCACGGGGGCAGAAGTCAACTTGTCTTTGAGTGCCTGGAAACTTTCCTGACACTTGTCTGTCCAGTCAAACTTGACACCCTTATGCAACAGATTAGTCAGGGGCCTGGCAATCTTGGAGAAGTTCTCGACGAATCGACGGCAATAGCTGGCGAGACCGAGGAAACTTCGGACTTGCTTCACATTCTTCAGAGGAGTCCAATCGAGAATAGCCTGAACTCGTTCAGGGTTGACGGCAATACCATCTTTGGAGATGACATGCCCAAGATAGGTTACTTCGGGGAGCCAGAATTCACACTTGGAATACTTAGCATATAGCTGATGTTCTCGAAGCTTCTCCAGCACAAGACGCAAATGTCCAGCATGTTCTTCCTCGTTCTTGGAAAATACAAGGATATCGTCCAGGTAAACCACGACGAACTTGTCGAGGTAATCCATGAATATATAATTCATCAGACGAGAGAAGGTGGCGGGAGCATTCGTTAAGCCGAATGACATGACGGTGTACTCGTATGACCCATACCGAGTCACGAAGGCAGTTTTTGGGATGTCCTCTTCACGAACACGGATCTGGTGGTAACCCAACCTCAAGTCAAGTTTGGAGAACACTGATGAGCCAGCCAGTTGATCATAAAGATCATTGATTCGAGGAAGAGGATATTTATTCTGAATGGTAGCTTGGTTTATAGGACGGTAGTCTTGGACTAATCGGTTTGTCCCATCCTTCTTCTTAACAAAGAGAGAAGGTGCTCCCCAGGGAGAGCAACTTGGGCGAATGAAACCTTTGACAAGAGATTTGTCGATTTCCTCCTTAAGCTCAATGAGTTCATGCGGCGGCATCTTGTAGGGTCGTTTAGCTATAGGGGTAGTGCCGGGTTTCAAGTCGATGATGAATTCGACAGCTCTAACAGGAGGAATCCCTAGAAGTTCTTCTGGGAAGACATCTTGGAATTCACGAACGACGGGAATGTTTTCAATGCCCTCGAGTGGTGCAGCGTTCAACGCATTCAAGGCATAAAGACGTGCCTCGGCGTTCTGAACTAGATGAGCTTGGTAAGCTATTATTTCGTCAGAAGGGTGTAGCAGATGGACGACCTTAGTGACGCAAACTATAGAAGCAGTATGCGCTTTCAACCAATCCATTCCCAGAATGAGGTCGATGTTAGACGACTTCAGGATAATGGGAGAGGCATAGAATTCCAGCCCTTCGATTTCCACGGGGACATCGATGCCAACCAGTGAGGTTTGACATTGTCCCACGGGGGTTTTTACCAATACCGAAGTGTTCATCTCCTCACATTTAACGTCATGCTTGTATGCAAAATCTTCTGACATGAATGAATGCGATGCCCCTGAATCGAATAAAACAGATGCAGGTACTGAGTTTACGAGGAGTGTACCCATCACAGTAGCAGGCTGGTCTAGAACTTCATTGAGATCAACATGGTTGGCATGAACACGACCATAAGACTTGGCACTGTTGTTGCGAGGCTGGTTGCTTCCACGGCCAGTTGCTGGGAGGGCGAGTTGATTCTGGTTTTGATTGCAATCCCTAGCACGGTGACCTGGCTGACCACACTTGTAGCAGAGGCCATTATTGGGAGTGGGAACAGGAGCTTGTGGTGGTGGAGCTGGAAGCCTTGTCTGCCTAGTTGGAGGAGCAGGCAGACGAGGTGCAGCATAGGACTGCCTTGGGGCAGGTGCATCCGGCTGGTACATGCTGTTGGGGATCCATATCTTGCGCTTCTGCGAGGACGGGCCCGAAGATGAGCCCGTGTCACGGCTGCGCTTGTGAGAGCTCTGGTATTCCTGCAGACCAGTTTCGACGTTGATGGCTTTGTTCACCAGAGTGGCGAAATCAGCAAAGTCGTGCACTAGAAGTGCGAGCTTGATGTCAGCTTGAAGGCCATCACGGAACTTCTCCTGTCTGCGTGCATCAGTTGCGATGTCTTCTTCAGCATAGCGGGACAAGTCAAGAAACTCCCGCTGGTAAGCTACCACAGTTTTATTGCCTTGGGTGAGGTTGCGGAACTCACGCTTCTTCCGGTCCATAACTCCCTGAGGAATGAAGCGAGCACGGAAGGCAGCTTGGAAGTCTGGCCAGGTGATGATTGTTCCAGCTGGCAGAGTACGCCTGTGGCTGTCCCACCATTGAGCTGCGGGTCCCTTCAGGAAGAAGGAAGCAAAGGTGACATAGCTGGCAGGGGCTACATCAGCAGACTCCATCTCATAGGTGATGTCACGGAGCCAGTCATCAGCATCCAGAGGCTGAGTTGAGCTGCGGTACACAGTTGGGTTCAGGCGCATGAAATCCTGCAGAGTCACTGGGGTTGGCTGCTGGTTCATATTGGGGCGAGGAAACTGAGCCATAATATTCTCCATGAACTGACGATTCAGCTCAAACTGTTGCATCATCCCAGCCATGTACTCAGGCGGTGGTGGGGCGTTGCCACCACGACCACGACCACCTGGTCTAACCATCCTGCTAATATATAACAGGGGTAGTTCAGCATTGAGAAATGCAAAGACAAGAATCATTCATGATGAAACATGCACAACGAAAGCAGCACGATAGATACTACATAGTAGTCGGCATATCTTACAAAAGAGATCATGCAGGAGTTTACACAGAGTCTGGTACATAGACTAAGACATCATAGGCGGCACACAGGCTCGCGGCGAATGCACTAACACTAACAAGCAAGTCTACGTCAGTCCCATGCGGTACTGCGGAGGTAGGTGTAGCCCGACAGCTGGTAGTGACGCGAAGGGAAGACCTCCACGCGAGTAGCCTGGGGCCCACGGATACTCTGGTGCGGAACCCGATGCGCAGGTGGCAGGAGAGGACCCAATGCAGGAGAGTAGCCTCCCACATCTGGCCAGCCGACGCCCTGGGGCATCACGGTCCGGGCAGGGTAGATAGCAGAACGCGACAGCTCCCCAGATCCGACGAAGGGGTGCAACATCGTCAGAGCACGGTAGAGGTGCTGACGAGTGGTGTACAACTCGTGGCGAAGAGCTCGGTTAGCTCGATCCAGCCCATCAGCATGCAGAACCAGGTTCTGATGGTAGAAGGGCTCTCGGGTGACAGTGGAGTAGGCAGCAGTGTAGTAACCCTCCGCACCAACATCGGATGCGATAGCAATGTGCCTGAAGGGGGAGGTATCCAACTCCTGATACTCTCCACGGAGACGTGTCAGAGCAGCATAAGCAGCATCGTGGACCGCCATATCGATAGTCACTCCAACACCATGAGCAGTGTGCAGCACGGTAGTGGAGTCATACTCCCGAGAGTAGAGGTGGACGATGGCACGGTACTGCTCCTGGTTGAAGTCCTGATACTCCTCATAGACGGTGTACTCAGGGTGCCAGCGATAACCCAGATAGGTCATCATCTCAACCAACACAGCAGGTGATCCTGAGGCACCAATGGCCGTCGTGTGGCGCACGACCTGCCTCGTGGGTTCCATCTGAAAACAAAGATGTTTTCACAGGAGTCAAATGACAATGTGGATAATGTTCAATACTACTCTAAAGAATAACTAGGGCTTATCCAACTTTGGGGTGAACGGTCACGGGATCCTAGTGTTAGAGTTAGTAAAATCGTTTAACCCGAGTAGAAGAGAGTTCAGAGTCCCAGAGTAAGGATCGAGGAGTAAAAGATCCTAATACCACCCAGATGGCGACGTGGGCCCGTAAGGCACACAGCCATGTTAGTAAAAGTTTTGCAATGTCTAGACTCGACTTCGGCCAAGGAGTGTGGAAGGGGGATTCCTACAGGCAGTCGGCTCTGATACCAACTTGTGACGCCCCCGATTCAATCGTACACTAATCACACGCAAACGTGTACGATCAAGATCAGGGACTCACGGGAAGATATCACAACACAACTCTACAAATAAAAAAGTCATACAAGCATCATATTACAAGCCAGGGGCCTCGAGGGCTCGAATACAAGAGCTCGATCATAGACGAGTCAGCGAAGCAACAATATCTGAGTACAGACATAAGTTAAACAAGTTTGCCTTAAGAAGGCTAGCACAAACTGGGATACAGATCGAAAGAGGCGCAGGCCTCCTGCCTGGGATCCTCCTAACTACTCCTGGTCGTCGTCAGCGGGCATCACGTAGTAGTAGGCACCTCCGTGTAGTAGGTCATCGTCGACGGTGGCGTCTGGCTCCTGGGCTCCAACGTCTGGGCGACATACGGGTGTAAGGAAGGGGGAAAAGAGGAGCAAAGCAACCGTGAGTACTCATCCAAAGGACTCGCAAGCAAGGAGCTACACTACATATGTATGCATTGGTATCAAATGGAAAGGGTATCATATGTGGACTGAACTGCAGAATGCCGGAATAAGAGGGGGATAGCTAGTCCTATCGAAAGACTACGCTTCTGGCAGCCTCCGTCTTGCAGCATGTAGAAGAGAGTAGACTGAAGACCTCCAAGTAGCATCGCATAGCATAACCCTAACCGATGATCCTCCCCTCGTCGCCCTGTGAGAGAGCGATCACCGGTTGTATCTGGCACTTGGAAGGGTGTGTTTTATTAAGTATCCGGTTCTAGTTGTCATAAGGTCAAGGTACAACTCCAAGTCGTCCTGTTACCGAAGATCACGGCTATTCGAATAGATTAACTTCCCTGCAGGGGTGCACCACATACCCCAACACGCTCGATCCCATTTGGCCGGACACACTTTCCTGGGTCATGCCCGCGGAAGATCAACACGTCGCAGCCCCACCTAGGCACAACAGAGAGGTCAGCACGCCGGTCTAAACCTAAGCGCACAGGGGTCTGGGCCCATCGCCCTTAGCACACCTGCACGTTGCGAACGCGGCCGGAAGCAGAACTAGCCCCCTTAATACAAGAGCAGGCTTACGTTCCAATCCGGCGCGCGCCGCTCAGTCGCTGACGTCACGAAGGCTTCGGCTGATACCACGACGCCGGGATACCCATAACTACTCCCGCGTAGATGGTTAGTGCGTATAGACCAAATGGCCAGACTCAGATCAAATACCCAGATCTCGTTAAGCGTGTTAAGTATCCGCGAACGCCGACCAGGGCCAGGCCCACCTCTCTCCTAGGTGGTCGGAACCTGCCCTGTCGCTCCGCCTCAAAGATCCACTCGCGGGTGCTCCTCAAGCCGACCCGTCTTTAGTCACCACATGTATCATGTATAAAGTATATAGTATATACCCGTGATCACTCCCGAGTGATCACGGCCCAGATATAGCATGGCAGACGGACAAGGATGTAGGGCCACTGATGAAACACTAGCATCCTATACTAAGCATTAGGATTGCAGGTAAAGGTAACAACAGTAGTAGCAAGGACAGGCTATGCATATAGGATTAACGGAAAGCAGTAACATGCTACACTACTCTAATGCAAGCAGTAGAGAAGAGTAGGCGATATCTGGTGATCAAAGGGGGGGCTTGCCTGGTTGCTCTGGCAAGAGAGAGGGGTCGTCAACACCGTAGTCGTACTGGGTAGCAGCGGCGTCGGTCTCGGTGTCTAGCGAGAGAAGAGGGGGAAGAAACAATAAATATAATGCAAACAAATGCATGACAATGCATGACATGACAAAGCGTGATGCTAGGGTGCCCTAACGCGGTACGAGGGTACCGGTGAAGGGGGAAACATCCGGGAAAGTATCCCCGGTGTTTCGCGTTTTCACAGATGAAACAGAGGGGGAAAGTTGCGTTTCGCTATGCTAGGGATGGTCGGGCGAACGACTGCGTATCTGGATTCGTCTCGTCGTTCTGAGCAACTTTCATGTACAAAGTTTTTCCATCCGAGCTACGGTTTATTTTATATTAATTTTAAAAGATTTAAATCATTTTTGAAATTAATAGAATAAAATTAATTTGGAAATGCCATTATGATGTCAGCATGACATCAGGGTGATGTCAGCAGTTAATAGTCAGTTGACTTGGTCAAACTGACGCGTGGGTCCCGGTTGTCATTGACTTAGGTTAACTAAACAGGATTAGTTAGTTTAATAAGTGATTAGGTTAATTTAACAGATCTAATTAAGTTAACTAATTAATTAATTAATAATTATTTTTATTATGTTTTTTATTCTTTTTTTTTAACAGGGGCGTGGGTGGGGGGCCCACTGGGCAGTGGCCCATAGGGCCAAACGGGCGCGGGCGGTGGATCAGGTGCGGGGCGCCAGGACGCCCGCCCGCAGAGACGGGGGCTGTCCGCCTCCGGTGGAAGTGGCGAGGCCACGGCGAGTGGCCGGAGCGGCGGGAGCCAGAGGCGGAGACGAGCAACGCGCGGTGGTGCCGGAGCACAACCAGGGCGTGAGCGGGGCACGCGGCCCAGGCGCGGTGCGGGGACAAGGCCGCGGCATGGCGCGCGCGCGAGGGACGGCAGGAGGTGGTTGCGGCAGAGCCGCGTGACTACGGGTGCGCCGTCAGGAGGACAACGGGCGCGGAAGCCGAACGACGCCGGTGGGCGCGGGCAGCGCGGTGGCCAGGAGCGCGCGGGGCGATGGCCGGTGCGAGGGCCGCGGCGACGAGCGCGAGCACGCGCAGCGCGGGCAGGAGGGGTCGCGCGAGGGAGAGGGGAGGGGAAGAGGCTCACATCGAGCCTGTAGTTGTGTAAGCGCGTGCTCGGGGAGGGCCTGAGGTAGACGGACGGCGGCGAGCGGGCGTCCAGTAAGGGCGGCACCGACGATCGGGCGTCCGGCGACCTCGGTCAGGCATGGACGGTGGCGCACGATGACGTGGAGGTGGCGGGGCGGCTCCGGCGTGGTGATCTCCGGCGACGGCACTGAGCGGCGGTGCGGGTGCGCGCTGGGGGAGACGAGGGGAGAGAGGGGATCGATCCCGATCCAGGGGGATCGGGGGAGGGAGTGGGGCGAGTGGGGGGGGTTAGGGTTACGGGGTGGGGATAAGGAGAGAGAGGAGGGGCTGGCTGGGCCGGCCTGATTGGCCCCGAGGCCATCTGGGCCGAGGCCCAGCGAGGGGGGGGGGCTTCTCCCCCCTTTTGTTTTTTTTTTGTTTTGTCTTCTGTTTTTGTAGTTTCCTTTTCTTTATTTCCTCTTCTGTTTTAAATCATTTTAAATTATTTAGGCATTTTATAAAAATGTGTTTGCTTCATTATAATTACCCTGGCATTTAACTACACACTCCGAACATTTTAGTTTAATATTTTGAAACTTCTATAATTTAACTTTATTTTAATGTTTGAATTTGACTCGGTTTTGGCCTAACGGTAGATTATCAATAGTAACCGGGGTGACGTGGCATGATTATCATTGGATTACTGTAGCTTGATTACCCGGGCGTTACAACTTGAGACATGCAAATCATACCACATGGGCAAGATGACTGAAAGCCTCGTTTTCAGTAAAATGGAACTAGAAAGCAACTTGTTGGAAATAATACATTTTGATGTGTGCAGTTCAATGAGTGCTGAGGCGTGTAGTGGATATCATTATGTTCTTACTTCATAGATGATTTGAGTAGATGTTGAGTACATTTACTTGATGAATCACGAGTCTGAATTATTGAAAGGTTCAAGTAATTTCAGGGTGAAGTTGAAAGATCGTCGTGACAAGAGGATAAAATATCTATGATATGATCATAGAGATGAATATCTGAATTACGAGTTTGGCACAGAATTAAGACATTGTGGAAATTGTTTCACAACTAATACAGCCTGGAACACCATAGTGTGATGGTGTGTACGAACATCATAACTGCACCCTATTGGATATGATGCATACCATGATGTCTCTTATCGAATTACCACGATAGTTTATGGGTTAGGCATTAGAGACAACCACATTCACTTTAAATAGGGCACCACGTAATTCCGATGAGATGACACCGTATGAACTATGGTTTAGGGAAACCTAAGCTGTCATTTCTTAAAAGTTTGGGGCTGCAACGCTTATGTGAAAAAGTTTCAGGCTGATAAGCTCGAACCCAAAGCGGATAAATGGATCTTCATAGGACACCCAAAACAGTTGGGTATACCTCCTATCTCAGATCCGAAAGCAATAAGGGATTGTTTCTAGAATTGGGTCCTTTCTCGAGGAAAAGTTTCTCTCGAAAGAATTGAGTGGGAGGATGGTGGAGACTTGATGAGGTTATTGAACCGTCTCTTCAACTAGTGTGTGGCAGGGCACAGGGGGTTGTTCCTGTGGCACCTACACCAATTGAAGTGGAAGCTTATGATAGTGATCATGAAACTTCAGATCAAGTCACTACCAAACCTCGTGGGATGACAAGGATGCGTACTACTTCAGAGTGGTACGTAATCCTGTCTTGGAAGTCATGTTGCTAGACAACAATGAACCTACGAGCTATGGAGAAGTGATGGTGGGCCTGGATTCCAAAATGGCTCGAGGCCATATAATCCGAGAGAGGATCCATATATGAAAACAAAGTGTAGACTTTGGAAGAACTACTTGATGGTCGTAAGGCTGTTAGGTACATATGGATTTTAAAAGGAAGACGGACAATGATGGTAAGTATCACCATTAAGAAAGCTCGACTTGTCGTTAAGATGTTTTCCGACAAGTTCAAGGAGTTGACTACGATGAGACTTTCTCACTCGTAGCGATGCTAAGAGTATGTTGAAATTATATTAGCGATTACTGCATTATTTATGAAATCTTGCAGATAGGATGTCAAAACATTGTTTCCTCGACGATTTTCTTGAGGAAAGGTTGTATGTGATACAACCGGAAGGTTTTGTCAATCCTGAAAGATGCTAACAAGTATGCAAAGCTCCAGCAATCCTTCTAAGGACTGGAGTAAGCATCTCGGAGTAGGAATGTATGCTTTGATGAGATGATCAAAGTTTTTGGGTGTATACAAAATTTATGAGAAACTTGTATTTCCAAAGAAGTGAGTGGGAGCACTATAGAATTTCTGATGAGTATATGTTGTTGACATATTGTTGATCAGAAATGACGTAGAATTTCTGGAAAGCATATAGGGTTATTTGGAAAGTGTTTTTCAATGGAAAGCCTGGATTAAGCTACTTGAACATTGAGCATCAAGATCTATAAGGATAGATCAAAACGCTTAATGGTACTTTCAAATGAGCACATACCTTGACATGATCTTGAAGGTGTTTAAGATGGATCAGTCAAAGAAGGAGTTCTTGCCTGAGTTGTAAGGTATGAAGTTAAGACTTAAAGCTCGACCACGGCTGAAGAAAGAAGAAGGGCGAAGGTCGTCCCCTATGCTTTTGTCATAGGCTCTATACGGTATGCCATGCTGAGTACCGCACCTGATGTGTGCCTTGCCACATATCTGGCAAGAGGGTACAAAGGTAATCTAGGAGTAGATCACCAGATAGCGGTCTAAATTATCCTTAGAGGAATAAGGATATGTTTCTCGGTTATGGAGGTGATAAAGAGTTCGACGTAAAGAGTTACGTCGATGCAAGCTTAACACCTATCCGGGTAGCTCTGAGTAGAGATACCGGATACGTATAATGGAGCAACAATTTAGAATAGCTCCAAGTAGAACAATTATTTGAAATGGCTCCAAATATAGCGTAGTAGTTGCATCTACAAGATGACATAGAAATTTGCGAAGTACATACGGATCTGAATGTTGCAGACCCGTTGACTGAAACCTCTCTCACAAGCATAACATGATCAAACCCAGAACTCTTTGGGTGTTAGTCACATGGGGATGTGACCTTGAGTGTTAATCACATATCGATGTGAACTGGATTATTGACTCTAGTGCAAGTGGGAGACTGTTGGAAATATGCCCTAGAGGCAATAATAAATTGGTTATTATTATATTTCCTTGTTCATGATAATCGTTTATTATCCATGCTAGAATTGTATTGATAGGAAACTCAGATACATGTGTGGATACATAGACAACACCATGTCCCTAGTAAGCCTCTAGTTGACTAGCTCGTTGATCAATAGATGGTTACTATTTCCTGACCATGGACATTGGATGTCGTTGATAACGAGATCACATCATTATGAGAATGATGTGATGGACAAGACCCAATCCTAAGCCTAGCACAAGATCATGTAGTTCGTATGCTAAAGCTTTTCTAATGTCAAGTATCATTTCCTTAGACCATGAGATTGTGCAACTCCCGGATACCGTAGGAGTGCTTTGGGTGTGCCAAACGTCACAACGTAACTGGGTGGCTATAAAGGTACACTGCAGGTATCTCCGAAAGTGTCTGTTGGGTTGGCACGAATCGAGACTGGGATTTGTCACTCCGTGTAAACGAAGAGGTATCTCTGGGCCCACTCGGTAGGACATCATCATAATGTGCACAATGTGATCAAGGAGTTGATCACGGGATGATGTGTTACGGAACGAGTAAAGAGACTTGCCGGTAACGGGATTGAACAAGGTATCGGGATACCGACGATCGAATCTCGGGCAAGTATCGTACCGATAGACAAAGGGAATTGTATACGGGATTGATTAAGTCCTTGACATCGTGGTTCATCCGATGAGATCATCGTGGAGCATGTGGGAGCCAACATGGGTATCCAGATCCCTATGTTGGTTATTGACCGGAGAGTTGTCTCGGCCATGTCTGCATGACTCCCGAACCCGTAGGGTCTACACACTTAAGGTTCGATGACGCTAGGGTTATAGGGAAAGTATATACGTGGTTACCAAATGTTGTTCGGAGTCCCGGATGAGATCCCGGACATCACGAGGAGTTCCGGAATGGTCCGGAGGTAAAGATTTATATATGGGAAGTCCTGTTTTGGTCACCGGAAAGGTTTCGGTTGCTATCGGTAATGTACCGGGACCACCGAGAGGGTCCCGGGGGTCCACCAAGTGGGGCCACCGGCCCCAGAGGGCGGCATGGGCCAAGTGTGGGAGGGGACCAGCCCCAGATGGGCTTGTGCGCCCCCCCACAAGGGCCCAAGGCGCCTAGGGTTTAGGGAGGGGGCGCCTCCACCTTACTTGGGGGGCAAGTCTCCCCCTCTTCCCCCCCTTGGCCGCCGCCCAGATGGGCTTTGGGGCTGCCGCACCCCTTGGGGTGGGAACCCTAGAGGAGGCGCAGCCCCCTCCCTCTCCCCTATATATAGTTGAGGTCTTTGGGGCTGCCAACACATGAGTTTTGACCTCTCCCTAGCGCAGCCCTACCTCTCTCCCTCGTCTCTCGTAGTGCTTGGCGAAGCCCTGCTGGAGTCCCGCGCTCCTCCACCACCACCACGCCGTCGTGCTGCTGCTGGATGGAGTCTTCCCCAACCTCTCCTTCTCCCCTTGCTGGATCAAGGCGTAGGAGACGTCACCAGGCTGTACGTGTGTTGAACACGGAGGTGCCGTCGGTTCGGCACTAGGATCATCGGTGATTTGGATCACGACGAGTACGACTCCATCAACCCCGTTCACTTGAACGCTTCCGCTTAGCGATCTACAAGGGTATGTAGATGCACTCTCCTTCCCCTCGTTGCTAAATTACTCCATAGATTGATCTTGGTGATGCGTAGAAAATTTTGAATTTCTGCTACGTTCCCCAACAGTATCTTCAAATTTATTTCTCAAATGTTAAAATATAGATAGAATAAGATCAGAACAGAACAATTGTGTTTACATGATTGTGATGCATGTGTTTCTGCATGTATTTTGGTATACACTAGAATGTGTATAGTATATCTTGTTTGTGTTTTCTTTTCAGATGATTTTTTTGGCATGTTGGGTTTCTTTATGTCACTTCAGGAGTTGAAGAATGAGAAACTAAAGGTTGTTCTACTTCTTATATTAACTCGTGATGTGACTATACTTGTGCATAGTGAGGTAGTCAATGATGGCGAGAGTGACATGGGCACTCTATGCCCTTGCTGCTCGCCAAACACGGTGTTTCCCCGGATGTGATCTACTGTGACGATGAGATCATGCAGGTATGACCTCTGATCATATGCCTTAGGTAATGCTTCAGAAGCTATTCATTGTATTTTAGTTTTGGTTAGGTAGGTATAATGTCCATTATAAGCTCATATATATTTGGGTTCTTCCAAGTATTTGTGCAAGAATTACTAAAAAATACCCCTAATTTATTATCTAAAGTAGTTAGCAGTAATATTGTACTCATGATTATCAGCAATAAAAAGCCCATCTACTTTAGCCACATTTCTCCCCCACAGATGTACTGGATTTTGGGGAATCCAGACTATCCAGATGGTTGGAATTTGAGGAGCCCGTTGGGTGCCCATTTGATGTCAAAACACGACCGGACGTAAGAGGTAGAAATGAGCTTTAACAGAAATATGGAGAATGATTTGAGGGATTGTAAATGGTTGAGATAGAGAATCATTTGAGCGGTTGTAAATGGTTGAGATAGCAAAATATGCACATCTGATATTGATTAAGTTTTCTATGAAGGATTTTGCATTACATGCGTCGGCGGGACCAAGGAGGGTCCCAGCCCCCTTTTCATGTGTAACATTGCAAGGATAAGCTTGTCCTAAAACTAAACACCCTATTAATCTTCCGGCCATGGTTTAGGTTTAGCTTCAGGTTCAAACTGCTCAGAACATCATACTATTGCAGTCTAGCTTTCCAACTTTTCTTGGTCCAGAGTAACCAGAGAGAAGTGAAGAACTCAACTAGGTAGATTAGATGCCCCTTGTGTTGGTGAGAATATTTATTTTTCTTAACCAAGCTCTCAAGATACCAAGGAAATAATGATTGTTAACCTACATACATCATGTTCACCCATCTTCTTCGCAACCAGTACATTTTATTTTTGCATGTCCATTGCTCATTTTAACTTCTGCCATTTATTCCTAGGAGCTCATATATATTTCTTTTCTTTTCTCCTTTCGCATATGGTGTCATTGTTACTTCAATAATAGTATGATGCAATCCAATTCTTTCTCCAAGAGCCAATGGTCAAGTTTGTACATTTTTTGTTTTTGAAAGATGTCCTACCAGCTCTATTGTCTATAAATGGTCCGGTCTATGATTTTTGTCGGGGATTCGCCGCTTCTTTTGGAGGTACGACGTCTACATCTGTCAGCTGTTCTGCCACGAATTCTGATGCACTTTTAATGTATCTTGGATTAAAACGAGCATGAGAACTTGCCAAGCCATCTGGAAATGCCATCAGAGCCGAAACATTTTTTAGGTTGCTGACAGCATTGAGCTGGACTTGCTTTTTATGCTACTACTGCTGAAGACAAACTCCAGAGAAGGGAGTGAAAGTAGAAAGAAGAGAGGTTGCACAAGATGAGTAATGATGGGTAGCGGTAGAGGCTGAAACTGTGATGATGATGCGGATCTGACCATTAGTATGTTTCCCATCAAGGAAATCTACAATTTCTATTATGATACAAATTTTCTATTATGAGGTCTGTTTCTCATAAAGAATGTGATTTCTGCATGATAGTTTTCTATTGAAGGTTTTATGCAAAGACTGACATTTAAGAAGGATGTAGTAAAATGTAAACCTTGGTAGGTACTCCTGAAGTTGAAGCTACTCAGGCAATAGTAATTTCTTTTTCCGAGAACTGAACTACTGTTTCAGGTTTTGCTTAATATTGTTATTCCTCGTAGGATGTGCAAGATGTACACCCTTTAAATTTTGTACTTACCATAGCTTCAGGTCCACTTGTGAGCTCTTATGCAATTTTGCTTAAGTTAGATTATATTGGGGTTGCTTTGACCTTATGGTCATGTATATAACAACGAGGACCTATTACATATCCTTTTTTCCCTCAGAAATCTTTAGGTACAACTGCATGGTTACGTGCTTCGAATTAAAAGCATGTATGGCAGGTGGTGGAAGGAAAGATTGCAAGTCAGATGCACCACTGGTATACAGTAGACACAATTTGTGTTAAACCATTGAAATGTTTATGACCCGTTCCAATGCACGGGCAGTCAACTAATTCAATATGCCATCATCTCTCGAGGTAGTGATAGCCGTCTCATTTTTTCAATCAGATGTACAATACGCCATAATCTCTTAGAGTATGTGGGAAGTTTAGAAAAGATGCAAGAAATGGTGCAGTGAGATGACACACCTTCTAAGTGACGACAATGCTACATGCTGCTTTGTCTTTTTTTTATTTATTATATTTTTATATGTTCACCTTTGTAGGTCAGAGATAATAAAAGTTGATGGTTTCAGATGATGCTTTGAAAATGTCGATTGAGAAAGTGACAGATGTAACTATGAGCGACTGGACTCAAAAGTCATCCAGTTTTACACGATGAGATGCATACAAATAATTATTCTTCCTTGTATGTATGTTGCACATGATAATACTTTTTTTGCGGGGTATGAGAGAGATGGAGATAGATTACGTTGATGTTCAAAAAGAATCCTTCGACAAGGGCCGGGTTAATTTCATTGGAATGAGCCAAAACTACACCGAGTTTTATACAACAACGTAATCTATCTCCATTGCTAAAAACCTAAAAAGCCCATGGCAACGCACAGGCATTCTACTAGAGGTCAACATGGTAAGTAAAGTATTTTGTCTATTGTTATCATGGTTTATTGTTGTTTCTATAGCTCCACTTGTAAATTTATCTTCCCTACTCATCCATCGGCCGATACATCTTGTACGTCATTGACAAAGAGGCACGTCGTCTATATATTATGGACCCTATTCAAACATCACAATCGTCAGAGGATAAAAATTTGGCGCATGCACTGAAATTAAAAAGTTTTGTAAGGGATTTCAAAGAAGCACTCGAAATAAAGCTGCATGGTTGGAATTCAGATATATCTAAATGGCAACGTTTATTTTCGTTTAGTATTCCAACGAGTATAGACGGGTAATGAATTCATAATAAAAATATTTATTTTTGTTAATTTAAAAGTTTGTAGGAATGTGTTTGGCTATTTTGTTTTTCATTTTATGCTCTGGTGGAACGGTAAAGAATTGCTGAAGCCGGTTTGTACGGTGAGTATTGTCCGTTACATGTTTTAAGACCATCAGCGTGAAATTTTCATACTAACTACATATATTGTTTGTGCAGGATGGGTATGAATTGAGAAAGCAGTTTTTATTATACTTGCTAAAACATCATGGAAATGAAGCTAAAGACAACTTTCCTGATATTATAAAAGAATTTCTTAAGAGCATCATCTAGATATTTATAGTTTTGTAATAGATGTTTAGTTGGAACATTGCTCAGTTTGTTACATGGACATGTTGTCAATCTTTCTTTTTTTTATCAATTTACATTGCAAAAATAGACTTCAATTATTCAATAATTGTGTTTGTGTTATATTGTTTGTACATATGAAATTTAACATGCAACTCTTGCAAACTATTTCAAGAGCCCGTTGCAACGCACGGGCACTCTACTAGTATACATAAGTATTAACTCCTGAATAATCACATATAGACAAAAGGTATGTAAAAAATTGGACAGGAAACATTAGGACGATCTATTTCCATCAAGAGGTGCTGGAGTCAAGTATAAGAGTTCTACTTGCATGTTGCATACATACCCAAATCAGCAACACTACCAAGTAATTGCAAAAATTGTGCAAAGAAAGAAAACAAGCATGTGTAGCCAAAGAAACAATAGTTGCAGGCATGGTTCTAAATTCAAGCATGTGATTTCCACGAGTCGAGATACTAGTAAAACATATTGTGTGTTCAAAACAACTGATTAATTAAACGTATATCCATTATTTTGGAAACTAACATCAGTAAGGGATTGGAGAACTCTTGAATCCTGTTGCCATTTACAGGCTGAAAATGTCCACTATATATTTTTAACTATTTAATTTTTGGCAGGCCTGTTTAAAGCCGCTCCCACCGGAGTCGAACACATGACCTAGAGTGCTACTAGGACGCAGCAACAACTAGGCTACATGCATGTTCGCAGATGTCCACTATATTCCAGGCCGTATCTCTACTCCTAATGGCTCAGTCTGTACGTCGTTTCATTCGCTCGTACCCAGCCTTCCACCACCGATAGAGGCTCCCCGATCGAAGCCCCCTGGACAGTCTTTTGTTTCCTTTTATCGACCGCATCCTCATGGTAAGTGTTGATTCAATCGAATCAATAGAGATCAATCACCGTAACTGGATTTGGTAATTGGTAATCGAAATCCATACACAAGATCCCTCCTTCCTTCTCACGATGCTTTTCATCTTCGCCCTCGGTCGTGGCTCGTTGGCCTCCTCGTCCGGAGTTCCCCGAAGGACCTCCTCCTACCAGGACACTGTGTCGCAGCCTCGCAGGCCACCTCTTCTCCCCTTCTCATTGTCATGGTTGCTGTGTAGATGGATGGCCATGCAAGGTTGTTAAAGTTGAGGTAGGCGGGAGGGAGACCACCGAAAGGAAGTGCGGTACGAGGCCGCGCAAATCGTGGGCTCCGGAAGCAATGCTTATGGTGGTCTCAGCGCGGTCTGGGCAATGGTGACTTGAGGCTCCGTCCACCTCCCTCGATTTCATGACCAGACGTTGCCTTCTGTCTCCATGTCCATCTGCTCGATCTGAGACCACCATCCGCGATTCGATTAGGAGCTGGCGCTCGAGATCGTCTTGGCATCTCATGTACCCTTGCAGGCATGTGTTCTTCGTCTTCCTCCTCTCATGAGATCATCTGTCGTTGGTAGAGTTGTATGTATGATCTTTGCAAGGCCCGGCCAATAAGCAGTTGTGGCTTAGGTTGCCTTTGGAGACTTGTGGGAACGGTAGAATTCATTCAAACTATCGGCATAACAGTGTATCAACATCGTTCAGATTATGATGATTGAGAAGTGAAGGTCTGAATGACAAAAAAATACTGAGTGTATCAGCATCGTATCAAGAAGTGAAGGTCTGAATGACAAAAAAATTACTGAATATTCAATCAAAGAATAGCAAACCAATGTTACCCAAGTATCTGATGGACTGCACATTGAGCCCGTATCTCAACTACATGCCCTACTGTTATCAGCAGATGAATGAACTTATTGAGCAGGAGTGTTTGGAGATCAAATATGCGATTTTCTTGCAATCTCCTCTCGAGGCTCTCGTTGATAATTTGGAAGCTCACTTTTGAGAAATGGTACCGTTAATTGAAGGGATCCTATTGTGGGTTACCAATACTATTTTCTGTTTTGAGTAGACCGTGGAAGAGCATGATGTCTAATCAGCACTATTCATAATTCCTTCGCTAAACTGAAGTTTTTATTTATTTATTTATTTATTACATTTTCACTACATTAATGATTGGCCAAGTAAATTCCCTTCATATGTAAAATACAACTGATCATCATGAACAAGAAGTACCTCATTGAGATCTACTATTTGTTACCGAGAATGTGAAGAAGAAGAAACAAATTTACTGATGCTGAACTCTTAAACCTTTCTCCATGTATGTTCAAATCATCAAGTCTGAAGTAGTTTTGATTTATTGTTTATAGGCATTTTCCAGATAGGGACACAAATTTCCTCGTAAATATGTATGGCTAACATTTTACTAAAATAACATGACACCATCGTAACACTTGTTACTTAGAATTTTTTTGGTGTGGCTGGGTGGCGACTTCAGTGGTCATCTCTTGGAGCTCGACTAGGAAGAGGGGACCTCAAAGGAATGGTAGTCATAGTGGTGGCAGTGGCCTGCGGCAGGGACAATGGCTGTGCGGCCGGCGACACATCTGACGGCATGGGAAATGCGCGTACTTTAGTGGCGCCTGGGTCTGGCTGGTGGCTTGCGTGTTCCTCAAGGCTGAATCATTGTGTTAGAGGAGGAGTAGGTGGCCGGGGGTGCATGAATGGTGCCTCAAGGAGTTTCTCGATCGCGATTGGCATCTTGTAGATGGTTCGGTGGATCATGAAGTTTTTATGTAAGGTACTACATGTAATTAAATTCTTTGGTTGGATGGATGCAAACAATTTTTAGGTTACAACTTCTTTTCTTTAGATACTTTATTATTTTCTCTTGATTTTTTGTGCACAATTACTAGAGAATAGAGGGGAAGGGGACAGGAGAGGGGGGGTGCTTGAAAGAAGAATATGAAGAAAATAGAACTGTTTTATCGTGCACGAGGACCTTAAACGCATATGGTAGACGTGATTGATGTTGAGCTACTGAAATAGGTATGCCCCCATTGCAACGCACATGGCAATTAACTATTCTCTAGGATAGCAGTTTGAATGCCCTGGGCCAACAATACATGACCATAATACACACAGTCTTGTAGTGTGGGCTCTGATGTCGAATAACAGTTTCTCCACAGACACTTGTCTTCGATTTTTGTTCCGCGACATGATTACCTGGAGCCCTTGCTTGATTTCCACCATGAGCACCGACACTAGCTTCCACGGTTATGTCGTGATGATTTCTCTACAGGCACTTCTCTTCAATTTAATAGCATACAACTGCCCTTTAACGGTGTTGATTTCTACTATGATATGACATCTGTGGTCTTCATGAATCCATGCCTATAATGTCTGAATTAAGAATTATGAATCCATCGACAAATATACATGCTCAGTAGTAGTATAGTTACTTTCTGTAGAAAACTCAACTAATTCATGTTTGTTTTGTGCATGACATGGCCCAAAGATTTCGATATATTCTGTAAAATATTAGCTGCTATATTTAAACCCCAAAATTCTGCACTAATGCTTCCAATACCTTAGAAATTTTTAGCTTTATGTGATGCTGATTGGCAATAGTACCAATTTTTTATTACTTTTATGCACTGTTATCTTATTTGAGTTTACTAACATACAAAAATGTGCCGAAACTCCGCCCGCGCGAGGAGCTCAGTTTGAGCCACTCCCTGCAATTGTGTTGGCGCTCCCTCCGCTCCGGGTGCTGCAGTTGTGGAGCGGAGAGGATCCGAACAGGGCCTTAGTTACTTGTTGTAGCACTTGCTTGCACCATTTAAATTTTTCTACCTTTAGGATAAATCTTGGATATAAGTTTCCGTTCTATAGAAATGCTATCCTTCTAAGAAATAGTGATGTTACTCATGTTGTACTAGATGAAGTACATGAACACACTATTTCAGTATGTACTTGCATGTGTAGTTCTTTCTTTATGTGCTATACAAAATGTCTTGATTCTCCCTAAATGATAGACGAAGCACATGGTTAATCCTGATTTGCCCCTTTCGGAGCGACTTCTTGTTCATTGTTCTTAAGCGTATTGTTGAAAAATGCTATAATCAACAATGAATAAAGCTGAAAGTGGTTCTGATGTAGTGTCCATTCCCTTATACTTTATTATTATTTATTTTCATATTTGCAGTGCCTTGTTGCACCGATTATTATGAGATCTGTTTATTTATTTCTTGTTGCTTTAACTTCAAGTCCGCAACTGTTGATTCAAGCCTATCTGCACGATATTTTGGAGATTACCTTGTGGATAGTGTTCAAGGGAGAACACACCCAGTTTCAACTCACTTCTTTGAAGATGCTTATGAGAAAATGGAGTATTGTCTTGCTTTGGACTCTCCTGCATCAGGAGCATACTTCCCACAACATGAATAAAAGGTTCTCAGTGAGTACACACCGATCAACCGTTGGCGGCCCTTTTTCTGAACCTTACTGTTGGAGCGACTACTACTGTTTTGTCTCGTTTACGATATCTTGTAGATATCCCCTGTTTCAAACTGTATACTATAGCTTGTAAATATCCCATGTTTTCAAATCATATACTAATCTTGTAAATTTCCCCAATTTTCCATCATATGATATTATTACAACAAAACACATCTTTAGTTTTGTGAGTGCTGGATATGTTTTCCTTGATCCTCTTTGTTTGATCACAATTGTTTATTTGTTGGTTTTGTGTGCGGGGATCGCAAGATGTGCACAGACTTGTGAATTGAGTCGGAAATTCTAATTTTCGTTGTCATTTGGTAAGTGGTGAGATGAATACTTTCGGAATGTTATTGAAAAAAATCTGCTGCCCTTCTTTTAGGAAGGTGATCTCACATATATGATGCGATTTTTGAATTTTTAATTACCTAATATTTACGAGACTGAATTAAATCGAGACCTGCCAAAGCAAGAAAACATGAACTGGTCAGGCGTATCGATTTGGTTTTTAGTAGGAGGGAGAAAAAACAAACATGGAGGGAGGTGGCGTGAGGTGAGGTGAAACTAAACTGGTGAGAGAGAGGGTTCTTATTGGTCTTGCTCAAAAATGCTCTATTTGGGATGGTTATCTCACAACTATCACAGCCTGATGTGCGAGAGAAGGGTGGCTTCTTGATGGGTACCCAAGTATGCTCGAGCATGAAGTCTTGAAAAGCATGAAAATAAGGCCAGATATATTTATTGTTACGTAAATATGCCTTTTTTGTATTTGAAATAGTCATTTTTGATGTTTATGGCTTTACTATCAACCAACATGTGTATCATTTTTTAAATAAATACATCCGTTTGAGCGACAGTTATTTCTGGGCGGAGGATGCAACATACAAAAAATGTTGCCTTTTCATTATATTCCACATTATTTTGACTGATGAAACGAAATACTTTTGTTCATCGATAGATCTTAATTTTAAAACCTGCAATATGTTATGTAGTTCATCGTTTCAATCAATACTTTTGTTCTTTTCATTGCAGAATTTGACGTACCATAGAGTCTTTGGGTGGAAAGAAATTTAAAATATTTTGCACATGCATTTTTTTTTTGTAAGAGCACTCATTTACACGGTGAGTGTTCTCCGTTGCACATTTTTAGACCTTCCACGTGGGATCTTTGTGCTAACTACATATATTGCTTGGATTGTTATGAGTTGATAAAGAAGTTTTTATTATCTTTCCCTGAATATCGTGTGAATGAAGCTAAAGACAACACTTTGATATTTTTCAAGAATATGTTAAGCACATCAAATAGATCTTAATTCGTAATATTGGTTGGATCATCACTCTTTATGTATACTCATCAAATTACCTTTTTATCAACTTAAATTGCAAGTGAAGTGGATTTAAATTTTTACTCAATTGTTACTAGCTAGCTTTTCTATACTTTTGAAATATAACTTGCATTATATTTATATATAACTCCAGCAAAGTATTTCAAATGCCCGTGGCAACACACGGGCATTCTACTAGTTGAACATAAGTTAGGTAATCAGACACAGCACGCAGACAAAAACAAACCGGTTTTAGGTAAAATATATAGTCAAGCTCAGGTTGGGTAGCAGCTCAGTAGCTTCACCATTTTCTACATGGTGTTATGAGATAATGGTTCACTCAAGGCAAGTGCTAAAATCAATTAAATATATGCAAACATCCCATGAAACGAGCAATGGTGGCGTTAGTAGCAGAGGAGGGGCGAGGCAGATGCGTCCTCCTCGTTGTTCGCAGAGTAATAATGGACAAGGAGGGGTAAGGTGGGTTGGGGAAAGACTCAGGACGGAAGCAACGACGCACACCGAACGAGCAGGCGGATGGGATCAAAGAGTGAGGAATGGGCATGTTGGTGGTGTGTGGTGATTCATAGTGGAGGCACCGCAGAGGCCATGGAGGAACTCTAGCGACACTAGCGTGAGGAAAACCGAACATCATGGGAAGAGAGGTTACTCAGGAGCACGGGATCGTGGGGGGAAGACGTGCGTCTATTTATGTTTCTATCGGTCACCTCTTTCTCTTTTCTCCGCCGCCGATTTTTTCTGTTGTGTGGACTCAAAGAGGGAGAGAAAAATCGATGGGCGAGGGGAGGTAACGATGGGACGACTACGGATTACCCTTCAATAGTAGAGATTGGGTGGGTTGTTTAGAAGCATTTTGGTCTATGCCTTAGTCATCGGTTGTCATATTTTCGGGAGGATGTCGTGGATGGCCATTATTTGGGATCTGACCGGACCCATGTTATTGAAGCGGAAGTTAGCAAGTGTGACTGTGACATTTGTTCCCATGTCGGCCACAGGTGTCCCCGTCCTATCGACAACAAATTTATCTATGTCAAATATTACTAAAGCAGTGACAAGTAATATGGATATGAGGGAGTACAAAAGTTGTGCTTTTACAATAAAAACCCAGATGTTGTGCTCAGTTGTCAGGTTTCACTAACATTTCAGTTTTGTGTGATTAGCTGGTCAAAAAATAAAACCTAAATTGTTGTAAAAAAAACCTAAACCCCAGCACCTCATTACCCTCCCTTTCTCTGTTCTTCTCGAAGCTGACAACGCACGCATCGACCTCTCCCGATCCCCATCCCTGGTATAGGAAACCCTAAGTCAGTCACCTCCACATCTCTATAAATGTCGGCTTTATCACCAGAAAAAGAAAAGAAAATTAGTAAAACTAGGATAGAAAACACGGAACAAAGGAAATAAATAAATAAATAAATAACAAATGAAGAACCTTATAAAATCTTGGCAAAACAGTGGGGAATGAAAGAAGTCATGCACTAGACCGGCCCAATAGCACGGGGGAAGGTGGGGGGTGCGTATTTGGTACCACATCAAATAAGGAGACCTCCTATTCGGCGCTTCAGGCACTGAAAAGAGAAATCGGTGCTCGCTAGACTAGGTCTTGGACCACGGCCTGGTTCTCTCTCCGCCCTCTCGCACTCTTGCCAGCTTTGCTTTTCTTCGTTCCCTATTCTTGTTGTACTGCAATAATTTGTGCAAGAAAAAAATCATGAATTTGAAGAAGGAGGCAGTTTTGAAAAAAAGGTTGAAAAACCGGTTGACCGTTCGCCATCAAAACCTTAAAATATATGTTTTTGAAAAAAAAATCAGGAATTTTAAGAACAAACAAAGTTCACATTTTTTCTAAAAAAGAAATAAAAAACCCAAAAAATAAAAAGGAGAAAAGACCTGGTCCAGAAAAAACTTAAACAACAGGGGATTGGGCTTGGGCGCCAGTTAGCAGAATAGTCTGTAACTAGCACCTATAGCGCCGAATAGGAAATGCGTCAGATAAGAGAGCAATCACAAGGTCGAGCCGTCTGGGCTAGCCCATTTCAAGTACGAAGATTTTTCTTTTTCATGTCTGTTTTATTTTCTGCTTTTTTATATTTTTATCATGTTTGATTATTTTTATATTTTTAAAAAGGGAAAATATTATAATTTAGAAAAGGAGAACATTTTAAACACGAACATCTTTTGAATTTTTGACCATTTTTAAAAATTCATACATTTTACGAAATTGTGGATATTTTATAAACATGAAAATTTGGAAAATTCGTTTTTTTGCAAATTATGTTTTTCTTCTAAATTCTGAACACTTTTTCAATTTTTAAAAATTTGTTAAAAGGAAAAAATACATAAAAGTAAACAACAGAAAAAATAGACCAATATCTTCTAGAAGGTTCCCAAAACCAAATCATTGTCTACACTGGCTATCGCTTAGGGCCTGTTCGGTTGACAGGGAAAATGGAGGGGTTTGACAGGGATTGGCAGGGATTACATCCTCTACAAGTCAAAACCTCCTACAATCCACCCCAATCCCCCTGTGAGGAGGTGTAACCGAATAAAGCCTTAATGGGATACCCCATTATGCTCATTCGCTTGGTTTCCCCCATGTGATTGCATGTGGTAGAGTGCGACAGATAGTAAACGTCATCCACCAGTCCCATGTTAGACACATGATAGGGAGAATCAAGGTTACTGTTTCGTTGTTGGTTTTTTAGTGGAAGCTGAATGGATTTGGGCCAAAATTGAGATTTCAAAATGATTTGGTAGGTTGTTTAGATACATGTTGGGGTGGGCCTTAGTCCTCAATTGTCGTGTTTTCTCGAGGATGTCAGGGACGACCATTTTTTGGGATCCAACTGGTCCTATATTACCGAAGCGGACGACTGGAAGGTAACAAGTGTGACTTTTTCTTTTTGTCACACCGGCCCTTACAGATGGCCTATCAATTCAAATGGGCTTAAGCAACAATTTTGGACCTCGGTCAAATATTAATACAGAAGCTCTGATCTTTTTCATTAAAAACATGAATGTTGTGTTAAGTCATGGGTTTCACTAACATTTTGGTTTTGTGTAATTAGCTTGTAAGAATAAAGGGGCGTGCTTGTAACGCCCCGGACATGCTCGCCGACGGTCGTTATTTCTGGTGGGATTTAGACTAACCCGACAGATCAATATTAGTCTTTTCTAGTCACTTTGTCCTTATTCATGCGCACACGGAAGCAATTTCTCGGTCGGTCACCCATATTGAAATTACTCCAAGCTGAACATGCTTAACTTGGGAGTTTTTCCGAATGAGCTTCTAGAAAAAAAGAAATTGCTTATTGATATGAGTAGTCTATCATCCCTATTAAGTCAGACTATCACATACATCCCTACTCAGAGGAACCAACGTCCTCGTCCGCCCACACGAAAATTCCCTCTTGGCACATACTACGTCTGTGCGAGCAGTCTGGCACATGTGTCATGCCGTGTGCCATGACGAGTCACAAACGTCATGCACAACATGACCGCGCACCTGACCCTCAAACATCCATGTAACCGCAAGGATCGGTTCTGATACCAACTTGTAACGCGCCGTGTCACGCCCCAAAACATGGTTCGGACGTAACAGCCGCCACACGTTTATAAACAAAAGATTATAAGCGTGTGAGGCCTAAACTAAAACTTTTCACAATAATACACATAATAAGCATGTATTCTTTATTCTAGGGATACATAGCTCTTGCTGAAAATAAACTTTTAAAATACTTCAACTTATTCCCTCCCGACGCGTGCTACGCCTACTGCTCAAAGCCATGTTCAGGATCATTACTGCTTTGGGCTGCAAAAATAGAAATTAAGCAAGGGTGAGTATGATGATTCATACCCAGCAAGTAGCATTTATTCAAGGGTACAAAAGAAGAAAGTGTTATGGATATCACAACGGTGTAATTCAGTTTCAAGGAAATGATACGACAACAATGGACAGATTTAGCGGCGGAAAATAAAGTAGTGCAAAAGGCTGAATTAAAAGATAATATTAAACAGAGTTCAACGGAAATACTGAAAATATTTATAGCGGTGTATAGGGAAAATATTGGTATCACACGTGACCAGCAAGGTTCCCTACCCGGGACTCACAGGGGTGAATATTCACACTTTTACACTCTTAAGAGGGGTACTCCGACATCGACAGCCTCGACCAGAACCATGTGGGTTCCAGAAGAGCAGAGCCCTTTGATCCCCTGAGGCACGACAACTTGACTTACTAGTATGGGTCGTTCCCAAGGATCCATCACCGATACCCTATTCGGAACAAGTGTCGCCCCCAGCGGAGAACTCAGACAGTCCCATACCTGAACTGTGACCAGTTACAATACGTTTGCGGTCGTGACACCAATATAGACAATATGTGAATATGAAAATAAGGAGGTCAGTGGTATGATGAAACTTATGTAGTAATCCTCACGTCTCCGCGTAAGCCCTAATAATCATGACCATTACTTGCTCACCGGAACATGTTTCTCTTCAACAGTACCGTGGCCAACGAACAGAGGACAGTTGCAGAAGAACTCATATATCACGATACAGTGGCTAGCAAAAGAAATACTAGCAACAGTATATCTCTAAATCAGTGTAACAGTGTGCAAGTCGCAGGACCAAGCACAGCAACGGAATATGAACAGAGGAACTGCTACTTGCCTGACAGCAGTACCCGTCTATCACGCGGTTGCGATGGAGAACACCAGCGCGAGCTCCAGTTTCTTCTTCCGTCAGACAACTCTGACTAGTGTGTCGATGGCCCTACGCTACAGCACCTGGTCGCCTTATATGCTGGTAAAAAGTGAGTAGCTTCTTGTGAACGCATTAATCGCCGTCCAGCTGCCGCCGTAACTCCTGCTCGCTCCAAAGGATAAGCTAATGCCCCTTTGCTTCACCTAATGGCTGGTTCGATGCACCTACTAACTCATGCATGGATATGTTTCTAACCAGAGCGAATGACACGTACTTTCTATCTCCCAAGGAAAAGACACGTAGCCATGCAACAAGCCTTCTCATCACTGCATGCAAAAATATCTCCTGCCCTAGACGGTAGTACAACGCAGTACAAGAGCTGGCTGGCCTATGCAGCGAAGGAAATGCAGCTAACCAAGCTAGTCGGCAGGCTACTCGTACATGTATTACGGCAGCTGGGTGACTAGATGGATGCTACATGCATACACTGCGTCGAGTACAGACGATGGATGTGATGCATCGAGTACAGACGATGGATGTGGTGCATGTCATGCATCAGTGTACCTAGGTTGCTCAAGCAAATGTAATACTCCACCATCTTCTAAGCTAGCTTATGTAGAGAAAAGTCTACTACTGATTAGCATGCACGGATTGTAAGATATTAATCAATCCAAAACTATTAACAAATACTAGCTTGTCAGAGCTCCTAGAAGAATGATATTAAGCAAAGTATAATTCTAATGCATTTTAATTATCCTTAAGTAACACACGGGTGTTACACATCAGACATACTCGTCGGCGGTCGTTACTCCTGGCGGGATCTAGACTAGCCCCACAGGTTAATACTATTTTTTTTGTGCACTTTTGTCTTCACTCGTGCACACCCGGGAGCAACATTCCGGTCGGTCATCCATCTTGAAATTACTTCAAGCCGAGCATGCTTAACTTGTGAGTTCTTTCCGAATGCATGGACTCCCGGAAAAAAAAGAAATTCCTTATTGATATGAGTAGTCTTCCATCCTTATTAAAGTCAGTCTATTACAGTGCTACGTGTCGGCCGGCGGATCTATTTAAAAGATCTTCCATATTGCAAACCGTCCGGTCTAGATTGCTCAGCATACGACCCCTCTTTGCAACGAGAGTATTGTTTCAAAAGCAACGGTGGCTATTGCAACAAGAGTTTTGTTTTCAGAAACATCAGTGACTATTGCAACAAGAGTTTTGTTTCAAAAACTTTGATGATTGACGTTGCAAAAAGCATCTCTGCGTATGATCCCTCTTTGAAACAAGAACATTGTTTTAGAAACACCGTTTACTATTGCAACAAGATATTTGTTTCAGAAACATGCCACTCAGGGCTGGGACGAATCCAGTAGGGAGGGCCCCCCAGACATCAACAACACCGACGGAGTAGCCGTGCGACGTGCCACGGGTCGCTGGAATGACGACCGGGCCGCACGGATCTCATGCACTGTTGACGAGAGGCGGCACAGAGAAAAAGGAGGGATGGAAGTGGGGCGGCGAAGCCCTTCCTCGCCGGTGAACGACGACTTCTAGAGCGGGCCGGTGGCGAGCACGGGTGCGCGCATGACACTGGCGAGCATCTCCCTTGTGGTGCTTATTCAGGACGAAAAGATTGAGAGAGATAGGGATAAGGTGGACAAAGGCGTGCCGTTCCAACAGGCGTGGTGGTGGGTCCATAGCGGGAGCCTGTTGCACAACCGAGGCAACAGACGCATGGATGATTATCATTCGGCTGATGATAAGCGTTTTGCAAAAATAAACAGAATCGATAAGAGCCGAACGTCAGGTTTTATGGATTTCAGCCCGAACGTGCTCTAAACCACCGGATCATTTGCACGCATCTTGGAGCAGCCGGAGTTAGCCACATCAGCGCACGATTACGTTCGCGAAATAAGCGAGCCGTCACGAGAGAGCGGACGTCTGGACGCAGCGGCAGCTGAACGCAACTATCCAGCCGCACGTCCAGGCGAGATGATCTGCGCATTAAACTCTTTTGAAATGCAAAAAGATGACATACATCGGTGATCGGTCCATACTTGCCAATACAGTGTCCCCGCGGTTGGCGCATGCAGGTTGCAGAGCAGGTACAGAATTGACGCAAAGGACAGGCGTGCAGGCGCGTCTCCTTTTGACTTTGCGGGCCTTGCTCTGTTTTTACTACAGTGTGCCATGGCTTGATGGTCAACACTGGCGGCGGTGGGGCCTTGCCATGCACGCACACAGAGGACGTGTCCTCGGGGATGTACGATGGGAACGGTGGCGGTGACCGCGCAAGGGACGTGGAGTCGTGGACGAAGTGTGCAGCATGGGCGCTAATGCTCCAGTTTAGTTGCCTAGCAAAAATGAGGTAAAAACGTAGTACGCCATGTTAATTTGGTTATGTGTAGTGGGAAACAGACGCTGCAACTGATTAGTACTCTCCTGCGATGTGTGAGAGTAATCGATCCAAGTCCATCGTCCTAAAGTAATCATGTTAAAAACCAGTACCCATGCAACGGTCGTACATCGTCCTCTGGACTGCGTAGCTTATTTGTGTCAGTCGCATGTCAGTGCGTGGTCATTCGAATACATTAATACGCAGCATATAGATCCCCAACGTTTCTCTATACTTCAAGTAGCACGTTTGGCTGCTACGAATCGCAACGCACTGCGCGCTGTAGATGCGCTGCGTGCAGCGATGCACTTCTCGCCGTCACGAACGCTTTTGTCTCTTCTCTCTCAATCTCCCTTCACAACGCCCACTCGTTCCCATTTCTCGCCCCCATTTCTCTCTCTCTCAGTTCCCGGCGACGAGTCCTCCCTCTCTCTTCCCTGGCGGTTCTCCGGCGTTGTTGCCGGCTGCAATTTTCAGCGGCGCATGGGCGGAGGCAGAGGCTCGGAGCCGGAGGCTCGCGCGCGTCACGCGGCAGTCGGATCTCGATGCCGCGACCTTGTCGACGATGACGAGAAGAGGAACCCACGCACGCCGTGGTGGTACCGCGATTCCGGTGGGACGAAGCTGCCGGAGGTGCTCATGCGGGCCGTTTGCATCCCCCCCCCCCCTCGACATGTGGTGGTGGACGATGGATAGGTCTCGCCAACAGCATCCCGATGCGCGGCCGTGTCGACGATGGTGGTTAGAGCAGCCGCGCGCTTGGTGAAGCCGGAGTTGTTGCTCGGGTGTGTCGGAGGGAGATGCTCGTACGCGCCAGCAAGAGCCCGCCATAGGTGTGGACCCTACACCTTCCCTCGCATCCCCACGTCTCCTCCGCCTACAGCCTACTCCGGTGAGCACCCCCTCTCTTGTTTTTCCAAGTAGCTTGTTGATACAGTGAGTAAGGATATGGGTGTGGCATCGATATTAGTCTTCACTTTCTTGTGCAAATCCCTTTTTTCACAGCTAAACAGCATGTTCCGCCATGTGTATCCCTCATTTTCCATACCAGTTTGCCATGTGCAGCTACAAACATCATGACAACTTTCTGAAAATGGTTTATTACCGGTACATGGCAAATTCTGAAAACAGTAGCACGGCCAATCATGCTCTACTTTTAGGTTCTTATCCATGGCAATGTTGCCATGATTTTTTATTTTATTACCTGTTCATGTCACTTTAAGATAAGCTTGTCATAAAACATGTCAATGTTGCCATGATTTTTTATTTTACAGTAACACGGCGAAGGACCTCGTGTGGGTGGATGCTCCGGCGGCATGCCCGGAGACAGCGGGCGGAGGAGCTCGTGCGTGCCTGCCCTGACAGAGAGGAGCGGAAGATGCTCCTGGAGTGGGAGCACAGCGCTCGTGCTCCGGCGGCTCCGGCGACGTACAAGGAGCTGCATGAGCGCAGAGAGGAGCTTATCTTTTGTTAGATATGTTTCATGCCTCCTCGAGCTCGGCCACCCGCGGCTACGCACTGCTAAGGCATTGGATCCCTTCCGGCAGGTAGCATATTGCTCATCCCCTTCGCTTCAATCTCGTCAGTTCATTTGCAAATTGCCATGTCATGACGCAGTAGAGGCACATCAGAATCTTTTGTTAGAATAGTCTCACTGTAAATTGTTGTTAATTCTATCAGTAAATGCATGTCATCTAACAATCAGTCATGGCAACTTCACATTTTTGTGTGTAGTAGTGTCTGTAATAGCTTTAGAGATGATAAATATAGTCTTCTCTTCTTACCAACCTAATTTACAATCTGTAAATTGTCATGGCAATATATTCTTCTTCTTGTTGCCATGGTGGGCACTTTCACACATTTTTTGGTCATGTTATGTTAAGATGATTTTGTTGCTGAGAAGACAATTTTCACCCAAGTTCACAATCTCCAAAATTGCCATGGCAATTTAGCTCATATTTTTTTGCCATGAGCATGGCAATTTAGCTCATATTTTTTGCCATGAGCATGGCAAATTTTTCTTCTTCTTTCGCAATATGGAAAAAATTTCTTTTCTATATATACAACGATGGCAAGTCTAGTCCATACATCACGGCAAATTTAGTGCATGGACCCTGGCAATATAGTCTTTTTTTTTGCAATGGGCACTTTCACACATTATGTACCTTGGCATGTTATATAGTGATGATTTTGTTGCTGTGATGGCAAATTTTCACTCAAGTTCACTATCTCCAAAATTGCCATGGAAATTTTAGCTCGTTTATTTTTCTGCCATGAGCATGGAATTTTTCTTCTTCTTCTTTTTGCAACATGCCAAAAATGTAGTTGATACTTGCAAAGTTCATGGTAATTTTCATCTCTGTCCTTGTTCATAAAGATTAGCAAATTTATACTGTATAAGGCTCTATACGACAAAATTCATGTGATTTTCTGTGGCACCTTTTTATCTAAAAACATTTGCCATGGCAACATAAGATTTTCAGAAACATGGCAAAGTTTATATATACTCAAAAACATGGCAAACTTGCCATGTCAACTTAATATGTTCAAAAACATGGCAAACTTGCCATGGCAAATTAAGATGTTCAAAAAACATGGCAAATTAATATGTTCAAAAACATGGCAAATTAATATGTTCAAAAACATGGCAAATTAATATGTTCAAAAACATGGCAAACTTCTCTTAAGTAAGTTGTTTAAAAACATGGTAAACATGACAAAGTGCCTTAATTAAGATGTTCAAAAACATGGTAAACTTGCCATGGCAACTTAGGATGTTCAAAAACACGGCAACCTAAGATTGTTCAAAAACATGGCAAACTTGCCATGGCAACTAAAATTGGTATTTTTTATAGATGTGTTTTTTTGCCATGGCAACTAAAAGCATTTTTTGCCATGGCAACTAGAAGCATTTTTTGCCATGGTTCGTTGTGTCTTTTGCCAAGTCCATCCAAAGAATGGTTTTCCATGACAATTAGAAATTAGTTTGAGAACACGACAAGTTTTGATCTTTCAAATTTGTTTTGCCCATGGCAAAAGTTTTTGATCCTTTGTAATTTGTTCTGCGATGGTGATTACATGTACGATATCACTACAACTTCAGATGTTTTCTCCATTTTTGAAATTTTTCAATGCGTCTACAGAAACATTTTTTCTCCATAATTTTTTTTTTGCATATGTTGCCATGATGGCAACTTTCGTAGTGTAAACTTCATGGCAACTTTTTTCATAGTGTAAACTTTGTAGTGATGGCTACTTAAAATGTTTTTTAAAATGTTTCCATGAACATGACACTTTTATTAAAAAAAGGTAGTGTCATGTCATATCTTCATTCGAAGAATGTTGCAATTTTTTACTTTTCTTGCCATGGCAATTTCTACTCTTATTTTCCATGGCACCTTCACACTTATTTTTGCCATGGCAAAATTTAGATTTATTGTCATGGCAACACTATCTATACTGCCATGGCAAAATTTTCTTTTACATACAAGTCAAAGTATTTATTTTAGTCTATCATGGCAAATTAAACTTAGTTTCTATTGTCATGGCAAATTATTTATTTTACCTTTTATTGCAATGGCATTTTTTACGTTTTCTTTTATACTGTTTTATTGCAAAATTGTTGGTCACAACAAAAAGCCCAGATTTTCTTTTTCGTAGCACAGCAAAAAGTGGGCTTTTATTTGTCACAGAAATAAAAATCCAGGCTTTTCTCATTTGTTTTCTTATATTGGGCTTTCTTTTCTGTTTTTCAGAGAAAAAAGACCAACGATGAGGTGGCCTTCGGGCTGGGGTGCCAAACGAAATTGTTCGTGGAGTCATCCCTCGTCGAACGCACGTGCGTTATCGGCGTCCAATCTCTACTATCTAAATTCTAAATAAAAGAAACGTAAGGTTCCCTCTTCCCTCTTACGTCAATTCTTTCGTCCAACCTTCCGTCAACAAGTGATCCCTCGCCTTCGTCGCCCCTAATAAAAGGAAACACAATCTTTTTCTCGAATATGCACGAGTGTGCATATCATTCATTAAAGAAGAGAGGGGAAAGAGCCCCGAATCCACAAGTCCACAGTTACATGATTATTTACATTCGGACTTCGCCCGAGACCACCCCAAACTTACAAAGGACTACTCGGTATTGCCCCGCGCTACCTGCTCTACTTCGAAGCCTACCATGTCGCCTTTGAACATTCCGGCCTTTGCCCATAGTCTACCTTCATCCTGGATGCATTGAATGGTTCGCGGGACGGACGGCCTCTCGCCATTAAAGACCACATTATTCCTGTGTTTCCAGATCATCCATATCCCAAGAAGGCACTTGGCTTTATGAGCACATCCACTGGTTGAGTTCCCGTCCTGCCTCAACGCTCATTGTTGTATTTGTTCGTTTTGCCTCGGTTCCAGGTCCAACCTCCTCGTTAGTCGGCCCATGCTCGACCAGATCTGCCTCGCGAATACACAATCCATCATCAGGTGCTGCATGGTTTCGTTGTGTTGGTTGCATAATGGACATGAATCCTGGTGGGGTAGTCCACGTCGAGCTAGTCTATCCGAAGTCCAGCATCTGTTTCTTAGCGCCAGCCAAGAGAAAAATCAGCATCGCCTTGGCGCCTTAGTCTGCCAGGAAAACGTAGCAGTTGGGGACACCTCTCTCCCCATGAATCTCGCCGCATATGCCGAACGGGCCGAGAACTCGCCGTTCTGTTCCCACATCCACCTCACTGTGTCTTCCATCTCATCCAACAGTTGCACCTCCGCTACTCTTGGCCAAAGATTCAGGAACTCATCTATAGCCTCTGGAGATAGGTCAGTGCCAACATCATGTGCCCAGCTGTTATTGTCTAGCGCCTCCGCCACCAACTTGTTTTTACGCACTATTCAGGACTCGACTGTAGATGCGCGGGGCCAGCTCAGCCACCCGAAAGCCATCAATCCATCTATCTTCCCAAAAGAGTGTATTCATGCCGTTGCCGATCGATGTTCGTGCACCTGCTTGTACCAAGGCTTGTGAGTCAGTTGGCACGATGATAGTGAACTCTGCCAGGGCCTTTCCTTGTCTACCCTTTGAAGCCATGGCCATCACGCCCGTAGTGCTTTATTCAACCAAAATAGATTCGGAAGTCCCAAGCCTCCTGCCCATTTGGGTGTACAAACTTCGCTCCACGCGACCATACAAGACCCACCATGTGCATCCTTCTTCCCACACCGAAGGAAGCCCCTGCAGATCTTGGTTAGCGCTACCAATGTCTTCCTTGGCAGGTCTAGAGCCAGCATCGAGTGCACCGGGATGGCACAGAGTACCGATTGGATCAGCAACAACCTGCTACTTTTTGGCAGCAAGGCTGCCTTCCACATTGGCAAGCAATCAACCACTTTGTCTACCAGATCCTGAAGTTGCGCCACGGTGGGTTTTCTTATAGTGAGCGGCATGCCCAGATACTTGCACGGGAAGTTTGCATTGCCACATCCAAGGGAAGACGAGACCAGATCCATCTCCACCCGAGAGCATCTAATCGGTACCAAAATAAAAGATCAATATGCCATATGTTCTTATTGTTTCCTAGTGATCCGTGCCTCTTTTGAGGATCTTCAGTAAGGATGATTTGTTAATATTGTGGTGCTCTATCCATCCATGTCCTGGTTTGCAATTATGGAGTACCCTAGCTTGGGTCAATCGAGCTCTACTTTTGCTATTTCGTGAATCCTGACAGATTGTTGACTCGTTAGCGATTTTGCCGAGGATGTTGTTGTTGATCCGTGCATGCTATGTTGTTGTTCTTGCCATGTCTAGCTTCTATAATATGTATTCTTGATGGGTGTATTCTTAGGTTGTCATGCCTTGCTCTGTAGTGAGAGCATCGAGCTCGTGAACATGCCTACTCGTTAACATATTTGCATGCTCCAGTTTTTCTCTAAGTCTGAGATCTGATTATATTTTTGCCATGTTCACATGCTTGCGATTGTATTTTCTGATCCCTTTTGGCTCAAGGTCACTAAGGGAATTTTGTTAAGTGCTTTGAGTAGTTTCATGCCATGTGTTGCTTTGCCATTTTAAGTTCCTGTAGCATATGGTTTTCATGCTCCAAAGTGTGCTACCTAATGTTAAATTCCAGACTTGTGTTAATTTCACTAAGTCTGAAACCTGTTTATCATTTGCACTTTTGCCATGCTTGTTTGAACCTGTTAATGGATGATTTGGCCGTAGCTCAGTGTTCATCTTTTGTCAAGCATCATGAGTGGATCCCTGCCATGTATTTTGTTGCCATGTTTGAGTGCTGTAGCATAATTATCTTGATGCATTTTCTTGGCTACTTGCTGTTTATCGCAGACCGGTGCCATAATTGTTTTGCTTGCCATTTCCAAAGCGTGCATCCGATTCCGGTGATCTTTATATCGATTTCAACCGAAATCACCTCACCTTTACAATGGCACTCTTGGATTTCCAAGTTGAGGCCAGGTTCAATCATCCTTTGTCAAATCTTGCATATGCATCACATATCGCATCCCGCATAGCATACCATGTTTGCATCATGTCGTTCGAGCATTGCACGTGTTTGATTGTGTTCCTTTTGCTTGTTTGTCTTGTTTGGGTAGAACCGGGAGACGAGTTCGCTAACGAGGAGCCCGTTGAGTTTGCTTACGAGGATCAAGTCAACTCTGACAACTTTGTAGGCAAGATAATCATACCCTCGAAATCACTTCTATCTTTGCTTGCTAGATGCTCACTCTTTTGCTATGCCTATGCTACGATGCCTACCACATGCTTATCATGCCTCCTAAATTGCCATGTCAAATCTCTAACCCACCATGTCCTAGCAAGCCGTTGATTGGCTATGTTACCGCTTTGCTCAGCCCCTCTTATAGCGTTGCTAGTTGCAGGTGAAGATTGGAGATCGTTCCTTATTGGAACATTGTTTATATTTGGGATATCATTATATTATCTTGTTATCTTAATGCACCTATATACTGGTAAAGGGTGGAAGGCTCGGCCTTTTGCCTAGTGTTTTGTTCCACTCTTGCCGTCCTAGTTTCCGTCATATCGGTGTTATGTTCCCGGATTTTGCGTTCCTTATGCGGTTGGGTGATAATGGGAACCCCTTGACAGTTCGCCTTGAATAAAACTCTTCCAGCAATGCCAACTTTGGTTTTACCATTTGCCACCTAGCCTTTTTCCCTTGGGTTTCGCGGACTCAAGGGTCATCTTTATTTTAACCCCCCTGGGCTAGTGCTTCTCTAAGTGTTGGTCGAACCGAGCGATGTCCGGGGCTACCCGGGGCAACTCTGGGCTGGCCTACCCGACGTCTTGCTCATCCGGTGTGCCCTGAGAACGAGATATGTGCAGCTCCTATCAGGATTTGTCGGCACATCTGGGTGGTGTTGCTGGTTTAGTTTTACCCTTGTCGAGGATGTCTTGTAGAACCGGGATACCGAGTCTGATCGGAATGTCTCGGGAGAAGGTTTATCCTTCGTTGACCATGAGAGCTTGTGATGGGCTAAGTTAGGACTCCCCTGCAGAGATTTGAACTTTCGAAAGCCGTGCTCGCGGTTATGGGCAGATGAGAATTTGTTAATGTCCGGTTGTAGATAACATGAACCTTAACTTAATTAAAATGAATCAACCGCGTGTGTAACCGTGATGGTCTCTTCTCGGCGGAGTCCGGGAAGTGAACACGGTGTTGGAGTAATGTTTGTCGTAGGTTGTTCTTTAGTTCTTCGTTCGTGCTTCGCCTTCTCTTCTCGCTCTCTTTTGCGAACAGGTTAGCCACCATATTTGCTAGTTGCTTGCTGCAGCTCCACATATTACCCTGCCTTACCTATAAGCTTAAATAGACTTGATCGCGAGGGTGCGAGATTGCTGAGTCCCCGTGGCTCACAGATTACTTCCAAACCAGATGTAGGGCCCGATGATTCCGTTCCAGATGATGCGCTTGAGCTCAAGTGGGAGTTCGATGAAGCCTCCCGTCGTTACTATGTGTCTTTCCCAGATGATCAGTAGTGGTGCCCAGTTGGGGCGGTCGGGACCATGTCGCTTGTTGGGGTTGATCTTTTATTTTGGTATCGTAGTCGGACCATGAGTGTATTAGATGATTGTAATGTTATTCATGTACTTTGTGTGACGTGGCGAGTGTAAGCCAACTATGTACATTTTCCCCTATTATCTATTTACATGGGTTGTTGTGAAGATTACCTTACTTGCGACATTGCTTTCAATGCGGTTATGCCTCTAAGTCGTGCTTCGACACGTAGGAGATATAGCCGCATCGAGGGCGTTACAAAGATCAAGAAAGGAAGAATATTTAATTTGCCTCATTGCTATGAAGTGTTGAAGGATGATGAGAAATGGAAGAAGCGTGAAAATTTGGATGATTTGCATTTGAGCAACAAACGGAAGCGAACAATTAAGTTGGATGATGATGATGAGGATGATGATGCATCAAGTGATGACGGCAAGAGAAGCCCCACACCCAACTCGGTTTCATACTCGAAGCCAAAGCGACCGGATGGGTACAAGAAAGACAAAACCGAAAATAAGAAGAGGAAAGGAGATGATGAGCTCAAAAATGCTATGGAAGCAATTGTGAAGGCAAGAAAAGAAGCCAACGAGGTGAGGAAAATGGCAAGGAACCAAGATGCCGCAGCCGAGGAGAGGAGGTTGGAGGCCGAGGAGAGGAGGGTGGCGGCCGAGGAGAGAAAGGTGGCTTTGGAGGAGAGGAAGGTGAGCAATGAGGAGCGAACAAGATTGTTGGAATGGGAGAAGCACCAATGAGGTGCAAAAGGAGTATGTCAATATTGCCCGTGAAGAAGTCTTGATCCAAAAAAGAGCCATGATTCGCGCAATGGGTGGCGGTGGCCTTGGCGCCATGGGTGGCGGTGGCATCGGCGCCATGGGTGGCATGGGTGGCTTCGGAGGTACCGTGGGTGGTGCAATGGGAGGCATGGCTGGCTTTGGAGCACCCCCCGACGCTATGGCCACCATGGGAGGCATGAGTTTTGCTTCTCTCATGGGAGACATGGGTGCACCTCCGGCCGTCATGGGCGGGATGTCTTTTGATGTGCCTCCTCGCACACATTTCCATGAAGATGCCATTGAAGATCTTGCCAACACCGTCGGAGCTTCACGTGATGCGGTGCGCGATGATGAAGATTCATCTTCGGAGGCGGAAGAATCGTCTTTCGAAGACGAGGACGAGGACGAGGACGAGGACGAGGAATGATGTGTCTTTCATTTGTGTATTGAACTTGATTTGCATTTTGAACTTGGTTGGATGAACTTGTGGGCATGATTTTGAACTTGTGGGCATGAAATTTTCTTCATCAACTTATTTGTGTGAAATTTTATATGTCATGTTCATTGCATTTTGAATGTTTCATCAAATTTTGTGTTTAAAATGCAATATGCAATGCATCGGCGAGTCGCGCGCGCTGCATTTTTGCGCGCTGCTGGAGCGGCGCGCGCGCTGCATTTTAGCGCGGCCGCTGGAGTCAGCGTTGCGCGCCGCACCAAACCAGGCGATGGACGCGCGCCAAATCAGATTTTTGTGCGCGGCGCGCGCGGCGCCTGTTGGAGATGCTCTAAGGCTGTAACCCCAAATGACGAGCCCGGCGTGATCGATGAAGACTATTATGGCGGGGAGCTGTGCGTCCCCAAGCAACCACCACCTCGCTACGGCCAGGGCCGGCCCACAGATATACGGGCCCAGGGGCAAGACAGCAATAAGGGGTCCTTGTTTACTCAAAAGCTCAACATATTTTCTATTTCAAAAGCAAAGTAAATATCCAGTAGCCTGATGTTCTTAATCTGGACTCTAGAACTGACAACACAATTTATTTATCAATCAAGTGAACTACAATGTTTATTACAGGACCCTTGTCAACTAAAATATCCCTAGCCTTATCATCCAGATTGTCCCAGTGTCGTGGATCAAAAATAGCAACAGCGAATGATTGTTCATTGACACTCGGTGATTTGGTGAATGAGCTACGCTCACTACAATTATTTTCACCCTTGTTCTTATCATCTCCGGCAGCATCTGTATTCTCGGTTGATTGCTCTTCAACACTTACTATGACCAATTTCAGGGGATCTCTACAAGAACTACTAATTCTGAAAATTTGTCAATTGATCCTTTTAGGGATCTGCTTTTCTCTCTTCCTTTTGTTACTACCGGATACATATTTTCTAGAGGACATGTCACTAGCTAAACAAGAACAAGCATCATAAATTGATTAATACAAGGAGCAAAAACACCTGGATATGGATTGATGTGGATGTAAGCGGCCAGCAGTCCCACGGGTAGCAGTCAACACAAATGAGAATATAACACCATGAACTGAATAATCCCCCGTTCTCCAGTTCTCCTAATATCCTGATTACGAGGACTCTCTCACACTTAGATCCACTGAAGTTTAAAGAGCAAAAGAAGACCTATCCAGGCAGATGTGGAGTCGTCAGATGGGCAGAGCAATTTAATAGAGGAGGAATGAGATTATGAGAAGGAAGAAAAGAAGAACACACATACTGTTTCCATGTTTCCAAAGTCTACTTGATGGGGAACGAGCAGCACATTGAGATAGGAAGGACAGCCCATTGGGGAGCGGATTTGCGCAATTAATGGCCGCCGGCGACCTTGGAAACGGAAACGGGAACGGCGGCGCTGTTCTTTTTTTTAGTATCAGTACAGACACAAGCGCTCATATACACGCATACACTCACCCCTATGAACGCACACACGCACACCCTACCCCTATGAGCACCTCCAAGAGACTGAGCCGGCATATCATCTTGAGATTTACGAAGTCACCGTAGGCGCCTCGTCGTCAACGGGAACGTCTCCTCCCACTGAAAGCACATCGCCGGAAATCCTGAAATAAATTCAGGAATAATGCGAGCACCAGGATTTGAACCCTGGTGGGTTGGGGATACCACTGTCCACCTAACAAACTCAACCACAGGTGTTCTGTGAGTCTGGGATTTGGAGAAGAGGCTGAGTCGAGGAGCCGGGAACGATGGACGCTGAACGGGCCTTTTTACTCTGGCTGTTTTTCTGGGCTTCCTACTACATAAATAATACCTGGGCTGAGGCCCCTGCCTTCCGGGGGCCCAGGGCGGGCGCCCCGTTTGCCCGGCCTATGGGCCGGGCCTGGCTACGGCTCCAAATCAGGGAGTATCGCTTCCCGGCTAAAGAGACCACACCACTGCCTGGAGCCGCCGGCAGGCTTCGCCTTTGTCGTGAGCGGATAGAGACAAGGAGGGACAACAGTACGTATGCCATGCAAAGCGCCCAATCTATTTGACAGGCATTTGACTTTTTCATTCAGATAATCTATGATTCTCTAGCTATATGTCTCATGGTGTACGTGATGCCTTCAGTCCACATAATACGTTTTACTGACATTTAGCTTTTTGATTGAGGACCTGTGATTCTCCAGCTACATGTCTCTGTTTACGTGATACCTTTCTCTGAACATTGTTTTCATTATATACATAACCACCACTCAGGCCATTACAAAAGAGAAGTTCTCATTACTCATTGTCTTTCTCGTGATTTCTGTTAGGGCCACCTACCACACATGCATATACACCATGTTTATCTAATGTAATTTGATGTTGTTTACATGCGACACAAAAGAGTTAAGTGTGCACTCGAAAAAAATTTGCTTTGCGGGTACACATTTGCTCAAGGACTGGTCTATTGAACTTTCAACGATTTCGATTGGTCACTCAGATAATCTTTTCTCCTTTTGTTGATATATGTCTCAAAGAGATTCGTCATTCCCTTTTTTTGTGTTATGTTTTCAACGTGAAGAATTTCATACTTTTGTAGTGGAGCCATCCAAATATATATTACGAGTTTCTCAAAATAATCATCAAGACGTAAAATCATATATGCATATTGTTTCCTGTATTTTTTATGTGAGCAGAAGTTTTAGATTTGGGACCAGCTTATTGCATGATCACTAAGAAATTATTGTATAGTTTATCATTTATATTTTATTGTGTCTGTGTAAACAAGAATTTTGTTGGTTATTTGGCCTCACAAAGGTTCTTTCTTGAACAGAGCTTCATGTGCCTGGCCGCTGCTGAGAAAATCGACCAGCAAAGAACATGAACGAAGATGGTGATAAGACAGGAAGGAGCCGAGTATGCCACATCCGGATATGATGGTTTCCCCTTTGTTCTCTTCCCTCTTTCTTCGTAAGTGAATGATTTTAGATTGTTGGGCATTATTCAATTGCTACTAGGAATTTTCTATCCTAATTACTTCATTAGATTCTGTTCACCTTTTGAAGTTTTAGTTTGTGCAAGAAAAGGCACCGAGAGCACGTGACTCCGATTGAGGATTCACACAATAAACAACCAAAAGTAGTGGACACTGTTTATCATCTAAGATACTCATGATGATGTTGCACATGAGAAAGTAAAGAGTAAAGGCTGATCATGCTGATAATGTTGACCAGATTTAGATGGTTAAACAGTTGGGACTTGGGAGTACAAGCTCAAGCCATTGAGATAGTTCAAGGTATACATTGTCCAGGTTTTCATGCATTCCAGACTATTGGTTCATGGACTCTCTGAAGTTTGATTCATCATCTGAGATCTGGACAAACGCACAACTTTGCTTAAATGGAAACTACATGGCCCGGGTTTTCTTTTAGTGTTTTATATCAAATAAATGGAAATATATTTGCACAATGATCGGTTGCTACTACAAAGAATGTGTTAATTAATGGGCAGTGGAATGGGATTAGGCCTCACAATTTACAAACAACTCAAAGAATTGAAGTAACCAAAGTATGTGTCACACTTGGATATCTTTTTTTTTAGAAAAGGAGGATGACCCTCGGCCTCTGCATCTGGGCGATGCATACGGTTACTTTATTAATTATTCTCACAAGACCTTACAAAGTCATACAACATCAAGACTAAAGCCACCGTCTAAGCAACAACCGTCGCTACACCTATTCAATTGATGAAGGGGCGCTGATAGCCTGGGCCTAATACCAAACAGACATCGCAGCCAAACCTAAACATCTAAGACTTGAGGTCCCAACCAGGACGCCTGCCTGGTATGGGGCACCTACCAGTCCGGCGCACTCCTCTACCAGGACGCCTGCCGGTTATGAGGCCGCCGCAGCCACCTGCCACGAGTCCATCTTCAGAGCTGTACTGTTGCATCTACCGTGGCAGGTCTCTCTGCCATCGACGCCACCACGACGCCACCACGACGCCAGACAGCGTCGTCCTCCTGCGCGAGTCCATCCTCCCACACCGAACTTCGAATCTGCACTACGCCACGCCGTCAAGATCCGTCGCCATCAATGTATGGATGAAGCACCGCTCCACCAAAGAAACCATCCGCTAGTCCCGCGAAGCAAGGCGCGGCACCAAGTAGAACGCCGAAGCGCACCGCCACCACGCCACCAGCAGCCGCGCCACCAAGAGCTGTTCCCAGCCGCCGCCTTCAAGAAGGAGCACGACACCAGGATGTCGTCGACGCCCAATACAGGGGAACAAAAGCTTTCGCCATAGCTCGAGGAGGAGGCGGAAGGGAGAGGATCCACCCCAAAGCCTCCAGGAAGGGGATCGGCGCCAAAGGCGTCGACTTTGGGGAGGCCGCCGCGCCAGCCAAGGGTTTCCCCCGGAACCTCACCCACACGCCGGATCCGCCAGGCCGGCCATAGGGGACGCCGAAAGCAGCCGCCAAGGACCGGCGCCAGCATGGACCTAGACAGATCGGAGCAGGGGCCGATGTTCTACATGGAGCCATGACGGATTGCGAAGCCGCCACTGCGCCAGTGTCTGCAGCCCCCACGCCACCCATGCGGCCGTGGGAGGCTGCCCACCAGAGCCCGCCGGCGCAGCCCGCCGGCTACACCGCGCCCATCGGCCGGGGCCGCCGCCCCGAGGAGCCAAGGCCCTCCGACTGAGGGGAGGCTCCAGATCCCGCCGCCACCATCATTGGGGCCGAGCACCCGCGCCTCGGAGGCCCTCAGGCGGCGGCGAAGGGAGGGGAGGCGAGGGGGAAACGCGGCGGCGACGCTAGGGTTGGCCCCCCGAGTCGCCTCAGAGGAGGCGACGCGGGGGAGCGGTGTGCGTCTGTTGTTGAGAATCAACTTCCACATCGCCGTCACATCGACGTCGGCCTTGGGTGATGTTTCTTTCTTGGAGGAGATGTCGTGGTCTCCTTCTCCCCACCTCCGTTCCCTCTCTCGGGTGAAAACCCAAAATCCGGCAGGATTGGACAGCGGCGGCGCCGTGTGTGTCGTTCCCTCCATGGAGGCGTTATCTGGGGAGTGTGGTTTCGGGCGTTGAAATGCTTCTGCCTCCCAAAGGAGGCTTACCTGCGTTTCCATCGAAGGGAAATGTTCCCAAATATGAGGGTTTTATCGCCGACTATTGTAACTATTGTGTGTATAAGTGAGAGATGTGCCTCTCATTATGGTCCATATTTGCTCGCGGGTAAATGTTTAACTATTGTGTATAAAAAATGAGCAATACATCTCTCATTACCTCCCATATTTCAGGCTAATGTTTCTAGACAGGGTGCTATTTTGTAAAACACAGGAGGTTAAGGTATATGTTTGACATGTTTAGGACTGAGCCACTAGAATATTTATGTTCCCGTTGCAACATACGGGCAATTACCCAGTAAAACCTAAATGACCCTAAAAAGTAAAAATCCCAAACCCGAGAAACCCTTCCCGAGTCCCCAGCATCCGTTCTTCTCGAAGCTGGCGGCGCACACATCGAGACCTCTCCTGATCTCCATCCCAGGTACAGGAACCCTAGTCAGTCACCTCCACGTCTCTCCCGTTCTCAGATCTCGCCGTGCCCGCTTCATCCCCAAGCTCTCTCTTCTCCCCCTCTGCTTTCCCCACCGCGCGCCGCTCCCAGCCGACGCCTCCCCCTTCACTGGTCCGGACCCTACCGCGCTCGCTTTGCTTCTCACCGGCTCCGCGGGAGACGCCGACCCCCTCATCCGCCTGCTCGTCGCCACTTCCCACCTGTCGACCGCTGGTGGCCTCGCTAGTCAGCACTCAGCACTGTATATATAAACAAAAAGGCAAACCTCTCAAGATATATAGATGGATGAGCGACGGATGGTCACGTCCGCCATTGTAGCTGAAGAAGAAACGAGGACACATGTGATCAAGATAGATAGGTACTCAACAATCAAGGAGTTGCTCAAGGTTGGCAAGTATACAACATCTATCCCTTTCATTGCCGGAGATCATAACTGGGTTGTGAGGTATTTCCCAAACGGTAACACATATGCAGATAATTACGCACCTGGGCACGTATCTGTTTATCTGGTTCTTGATTCGGCTGGTGCCAAAGATGTGAAGGCAAAATTCACCTTCAGTGTTCTTGACAAGGGTGGAGAACCAGTGCCTTCATACATCAAAACTGTGACACCACATATCTTCCCAAGCAAAGGTTCGGATTGGGGTTTTGCTAATTTTATCAAGCAGAAGGATTTGGAGGGATCAGTTCATCTAAACAGTCTCAGAATCAGGTGCGATGTCACTATTGTGAAGATCCGCAGCGAAGAGACGCATACAAATCAGTTTGTTGTGGTTCCTCCAAGCAACTTGCATCGCCAGCTTGGCGACCTCCTGAAAAGCAAGGATGGAGCAGACGTGGCCTTTCGAGTCGGCGGCGAGATATTCTCGGCTCATAGGTCCGTGCTCGCTGCTCGTTCACCGGTCTTCAAGGCGGAGCTCTTTGGCACCATGAGGGAGAGAGCTGGCGATCCGATAGAAATTCATGATATTGAAGCTGATGTGTTCAAGTCCTTGCTCCATTTCATCTACACGGACTCACTCCCTGAGAGCACTCATCAAGGTGCAACACAGGAAGATGTAGTGACAGCTAGCCATCTGCTTGTAGCGGCGGACAGGTACGACATCGAGAGGCTGAAGCTGACATGCGAGGATAAATTGTGCAATCATATTGACCTCAACATGGTTGCGACTAGTTTGGCTCTTGCCGAGCAGCATAACTGCCATGGACTCAAGGAGGCTTGCTTTGGGTTCCTTGCTTCTCCTTCAAATTTGGAGGCAATGATCGGAAGTGATGGTTACCAACATCTCAAAAGCAGTTGCCCGTCTACTCTCAAAGAGCTCATTGCTAGACTCTTGCCTGCTGAACTGATGGCAGCCAAGGATATTGTCAGGTCAATTTGACCAGTACTGTTGGTACTGATTATAAAGTAAACTTGGTATCTATTTTGCGTGTGTGGGTCTGCCCTCAAAAAGAGCTGATTGTCAGACTCTTGCCTGTTGAGCTGAGAGTTATCAGGGCAATTTAATTAGGACTTGCGCGTGTGGAACTACTGATCGTGTCTCAAGTAAACTTTAGTGTATATTTTGCTAGTTTGCCGTGTCAAACAGAATGCTATCAATCTATATCTATTTATGCAGGTAGAATTGGTACTGTTGGGTCCTGCATTAATTCTCTGTTTTCCGTATGCATTGCCTAGCCGTATACACTTCGATTGGTCAGAGTGGAGATGAGTCTGATTTTGCCTGCTGATACAAACCAGCCTGAATTTAAAATATCACCTCTCTGTTTTCCAAGTTTGGCATGGCAGTTTTGCTTGATTGAAGTGATCTGCACCTTAGCTTTTGTTGCTCGTCGTTTCTTGAATGATCCCAAACACAGAGTTTTTAGCCATGAACCGAGATAAACCATGTCGCCATGTAGGGCCGCAAATCCTGTTAGCTAAGGACCTCTTTCTTGATTCAGAAGATTTTTAGAGGATTCTAACCATTAGAAAGTTTTCCTATACGGTCGTCTAATTGCAAATCATTTTCTTCTTATGATTCATTTGTACGAGGTTCCGTAGATTTTTTTTCATTTAAGAATACTATTTCTTCTGCATAATCATACAACCATTCAATCCTGTAGTAGTATCACTGTTCAAGATATCTTCCGATATTCCGATAAATCGGCCAATTTTTCGCTTACCGGTGTCTGACCGATAAGATAAATCGGCTGATAAATCAGCCGGTATGACGATTAATCGGCCGATATGCCGATAAACTGGCCGATTTACCCTTATCTTGGATCGACGGATAAGTTTCTGGCGATACAATCTAGGTTTTATGTTTTCACCAGCTAATTACAAAAACCAGCTTCCTTTTTATCGGTCAGATGTAATTTGTATTATGCCGATAAACTGGCCGATTTACCCTTATCTTGGATCGACGGATAAATTTCAAAGGACTCTGACGGATAAATCGGTGGTGCAGGATGCTCGATGTAATTTGTATTATGTTTAGAATGATTTGTACTTCTCACGAACCCTTTTAACATATCAGGTTCCTTTTTTGCAAAAAAAATAAAAATAAAATTAAAACCTAAATTGCCGTAAAAACCCTAAACCCCACCCCACCCCTCTCCTCTCCCTTGTGTGTCTTTTCTTCTCGAAGCTGGCGGCGCACACATCCGTCCTCTTCCGATCCCCATCCCCTGCACAGGAAACCCTAGTCAGTCACCCCCATCTCTCCCGTTTCTCAGATCTCGACGTGCCGGCTTTCATCCCCGAGCTCTCTTTTCTCCCCCTCCGCATTCTCCACAGCGCGCCGCTCCCAGCCACGCCTCTTCCTTCACTGGTCCGGCCCCTACCGCGCTCGCGTTGCTCTTGCTCCTCACCGGCTCCGCGGGAGACGCCGACCCCCTCATCCGCCTGCTCGTCGCCTCGTCCTCGTCCTCATCCTCGACCGCGCAGCCCCCGCTGGTGAGCTGTTTCTGGTAGGTCAATACGACTCCGATCGACATTTAACCCAGGCCTAGCTAGTCAGCACTGTATAAACAGAGGCAAACCTCTCACCTGCGTGTGACTTTGCAGAGTATCGTTTCGTGCAAAATGGCGTAAAGTGGCAGAGCGCGGGCAAAATCTTTTATTTTGCATTCTTCGCGATCTTACAGCCTAAGCTACCTCAGCCCGACCCCAGGATGGCTGAGCGCCGGATGGTCACGTCCGCCATTATAGCTGAAGAAGAAACAAGGACACATGTGATCAAGATAGAGGGATACTCAAGAACCAAGGAGCAGCTCCAGGCCAAGAACTATACGAAATCTGTCCCTTTTAAGGTCGGAGATCACAACTGGGCTGTGAAGTATTACCCAAACGGTTGCACGGCACATGATTACATATCTGTTTATCTGGTTCTTGATTCGGCTGGTTCCAAGGATGTCAAGGCGAAATTCACCTTTAGTTTACTTGACGATGGTGGAGAACCAGTGCCTTCATACACCAAAACTCTCGCACAACATATCTTCCCAAGCAAGGGTTCAGACTGGGGTTTGCCTCGTTTTATCGAGCACAAGGATCTCGAGGGATCAGTGCATCTAAGAGGCGATAGTTTCAGAATCAGGTGCGATGTCACCGTCATGAAGATCTGTAGCAAAGAGTCACATGAGAATCAGTTTGTTGTGGTTCCTCCAAGCAACATGCATCAGCAGCTCCGTAGCCTCCTGGAAAGCAAGGATGGAGCAGACGTGGCCTTTCAAGTCGACGGCGAGATGATCTCGGCTCATAGATCTGTGCTTGCTGCTCGTTCATCTGTCTTCAAGGCAGAGCTCTTTGGTACCATGAGGGAGAAAGCTGGTGATCCGATCGAAATTGATGATATAGAAGCTGATGTGTTCAAATCCTTGCTCCATTTCATCTACACGGACTCACTCCCCGAGACAACTCGTGAAGATGTGGTGATAGCTAGCCATCTACTTGTAGCGGCGGACAGATACGACATCGAGAGGCTGAAGCTGATATGTGAGGAGAAGTTGTGCAATCACATTGACACAAAAGTTGTTGCCGCGAGTTTGGCTTTGGCCGTGCAGCATAACTGCCATGGACTCAAGGAGGCTTGCTTTGAGTTCCTTGCTTCTCCTTCCAATTTGGAGGCAATGATCGCAAGTGATGGCTACCAGCATCTCAAAAGCAGCTGCCCGTCTGCTCTCAAAGAGTTCATTGCTAGATTCTTGCCTGTTGAGCTGATAGCAGCCAAGGATATTATCATGTCAATTTGATTAGTACTTGCGTGTGTGGGTTGGGTACTGATGATCATATCATCTATCAAGTGAATTACTTAGTATCTATTATGTGTGTGTGTGGGTCTGCCCTCAAAGAGCTGACTGCCAGGCCCTTGCCTATTGAGCTGACAGCAACCAAGGCTAATATCAGGGCAATTTAATTAGTACTTGCATGTCTGGGTACTACTGATCATATCTCAAGTATCTTGGTGTATATTTTGCTAGTTTGCCGTGTCAAACAAAATTGCTATAAATCTATTCTATTTATGCATGTAGAACTGGCACTTTTGGATTCTGCATTAATCCTGTGTCCTTTAGTTATTCTCTCCTAGTTGAAACATGCATATGCTTGTACAAACCAGCCGGAGTTTAGGCATGATGCATCCCTATTTATCATGTTTCGGAAGTGAAAAATATCGCCTCTCTGTTATCTGAGTTTGGCACAGGAGTTCTGCTTGATTGAAGTGATCTAAACCTTTCTTAGCTTGTGTTGCTTGTCCTTAATTTGTTTGGTGATCCCAAGCGCAGAGTTTTTAGCCATGAATTGAGACAAACCATGTCTTTATGTAGGGCCGTAAATCCTGTTAGCTAAGTGCCTATTTGATTGAAAATATTTTTGGAGGATTCTTATCCTTAGAAGATTTTCCTATATGGATTGTCTGATTCCTGTAAATGCAAATCATTTTTCGAAACCTGTATTTGGTCCCAGGCAGCCCAGGCCATTGGGCATCAGAAAATTAGTCAGCCCATATATCTAGGAAAATTTAACTGGCCTGGTGCGCAGCCCACTTCTAACCCTGGTTGGGCCTGAGATCTCAGCCCAAATCACACACAGGCACACAGTGCGCCTGCGCGAGTCCTCTGGCGCGTGTACCATACCCTGGCCGTCGCCGGCTCGCCGCCCGCCGCCGTGCCCGCCCGGCCGTTCCATTCGGCGTTCTCCCTGCGCAGACGGCCAGCCCCGTGCGGCTTTCGGTCAGCTCCTTCCCGGCGAGGCGGCGACCGCCCCGCTCGTCCAGTCCAGGTCTCGAGGAGACTACCCGGCGAGGCGGCTACCCGGCGGCCGGCGGCAGGCGCCCAGTCCAATTCCATCTCAGCTGCTCGCACGCAAAGCAAAGGTAGTCCCAGTCCAGGTAACTTGACAATCAGGACTCGACTTGATTACAGTTTTCAACTTTTCTGAATGGTAGTGTAGTAGTATTATTGGGGGTCGGCTTGCCAACTTCCAATTGACTGAAATATGAAAGGTAGATTCAGATTCGTTTTAATAGAAGAGTTACATATCATATAGACAATCAGAAGTATGGCCTACCCGTTTCTAACATCTTCGTTATAATACATTGTTTATATATGTTGAAATTCCCAGGCTGTTAATCCATAGGCATAAATGACCTCTCTTCCCTTGAAACCTGAGCATCAACAGATACTCCATCCACAAAGGAAACTTGTTTCATTTGTTTCGACAACCCGTTCCTGCAATAAAAAGACTACAGTCATAGACTTTAGGCTGTCAAAACAGTGCACTGCCAAGTACAGGCATCAGATTTCTATTTTGGCTTCTGTACACCATCAAACAAGGTTCAAGAGAAAAAGGAGTAGTATGTGCCTTCCAGTCGCAAAGAAAAGGAAAAAAAGGTCGACAGCGTCTCGATGCTGTTGACGCCTCAAATTATCTGTACGTGAGGAGAAGAAAAGGGGCCTCCGTTGTTGTGTCTTGTGTGTACGTGAGTCAAACAAGAAACGAGAAAAAGGCCTCTAGTTTCTTTTGGGTCGGTAAAGCGAAATGTTTTGTTCCTCGCAAAGAATCATCTTTCTTATCCTTTAGTCTATCGACTTCTAAAACTAGCTCTACATTTCGTCTCTTCCCTGTGCGGAGTTTCTTTTAACACGTACTGACGTAACCCTATCATAGTGCTGTTGTATGCGATGCTTTCCATTCACTGAGTCTGAAGAATTTTAACGTTAAGGGAGTTACCATTGCTAGCAGCAAGGCAGAAAATCTTGTCTAGTTGCGGGTGGATTTCCTTATTCCAGTACCATACAAACTTATGTCAAGTTTTCAATACGGACATAAATGTTCACATACCATAGGAACAGAACACTAATAACCACAGCCATAGTCGGAGTTCGGAAAAAGGCACAGATACAGATCCAGATCCAGTTGTCTTTTATTTTATACAGTTGAACCGCATGTAACGTCCCCACTTAAGAGGCATCTGAGTAGAGCTCTTCAATCACCACACGAACTGCAATCGGGATCCGAACCAGGTGGGCGCCTCCATCATGCCATGCCAAACTACCGAAGGTGTAGCTGCCCTGGATCCTTCGGGTGGCCCTGAAAGTCACCTTGAAACTCTGCACCCTCCTTGCATTGCTGAACACCAGCACTGCTGGCTCCACAGCCATCTTGACGCCAGGCGGAGGCTCCAAGAATGCCTTGTACACCGCATTCGGCTGGCCAACATTGGTAACAGTGCGCACAACCATCACGGATGTCTTGAGGCCAGGAATGGCAATCGATGGGAGGTTCAAGTCAGGTGGTGTGCAATTGTTATTTGGACCAAATCCTTGTGGACAGTTGAAAAACTCGAGGTAATCTGACGCACTGATGTCATATATCAGGCCTGGATCAGCTGCCTTGGTTGGATTAACAGACCCTGCTCCGTAATCAAATGGGTCGGCGATCTTTGCACGATTTCCATTTGCTTCTATTGGAACCCCATTGCTGTCCATGGTATGTGCTGCAAGAGAGACACTTTATTTGTGCTTATCATAAATACTCGATATCTCAACTATATATGTAGAGAATCAGATAATTACCGGTTGTCATTAGTGCTGATTTTAGGGCGGCAGGGGACCAGTCAGGATGAACGGATTTGAGTAGAGCGACTATCCCAGATATATGAGGGCAGGCCATGGATGTTCCAGAATCAAAGACATAGGAAACACCTAGACTTTTGTAAGCACTACTTTGTGCTGCAGCGGCTAAAATGTACACCCCAGGTGCAGCGATATCAGGCTGTTCATTTGGGAGCACAACTAATTAAGGCAAGTAGAGTTAATTCTATATATGTTTCTTAGTAGATTGTAACTTTTAAGGAAAGAGAAGACTCCAATGACACTATAGAGTGACTGAATCGAACAATTTATTTACCTTAACAAGAGATTGCTAGCTAGAGGTGCGCTGCTTACCTTGAGAACCCCAGGATAGATAGGACTAGGTCCCCTTGATGAGAAAGATGCTATTCTTGGGGCAACAATTTCACTTCCGCTGGTTGTTCGGGTTGTTGATATCTTTATTTTTGGGATGCCAATGCGACTGCCATAATTATAAGGGGAAACGAGAAAGCTTTGGTAAACATTGAAATGGAGATGATAATGTGCGTACGTCCAGAAAGTAGAAAATCGATTTATGTACGTCTAAGAATTTTCTCTACGTACTTGCAGTACACAGCAATCTGATAGCTAGTCTTGAAATCTAGAGGAACGCAAGGAAGGGCTGGTCCTTTAATTGCATATAGATCAAGAGAGTCCAGATTATTCTGTGAGAATATAAACCCCTTCCCTCCATTTCTCCGCACCGTCGCTGCAATATCTGCATACTTGGGTGGTGGAGAGACACTACCTGGTCCTGGTGTGTAGCAGAATACCACCTTCCCGTGTATGTCAGTGCTGTTTATGTAGTCCAGGTCACACCTGCAAAACAGTTACCCCTTGCTTATCCACTGTGGGTGAAATTCATATTTATTTAAATGGTGTTCGGAGTATATTTATAAGGGAATCTTACCTATCATTAAAGTAATACAGAAGTTGAGAGAACTCATCTCCACCTTTATCAGCCACATACATGGATTGTGCCTGTAACCAATTAAGCATCCCACTGTGAGAAGGAAGAGAGGTAAAACATGACGCATGGTCAAATCTGAAGATGCATACCACAAACTGTCGGTTATCCCCGAGGGTGATAACCGTGAGGAATGATCGATCAACCGTGGTTGCAGCAACCGTGAGTAGCCATGGTGAAGAATTCTGCACCGTTTGCTCCGTAGGTCCATCATTTCCAGCTGCCATGATGACCGGGACGCCTCTTGCCACAGCACCCAGCGTTCCTAATGCTGCCATTTCGTCCGTGCTTCCGAGAGAGAGTGATAGGACGTCAACACCGTCATGGATAGCATGATCGATGCCTTTCAGAACGCTCGCGGTAGAGCAAGTACCCCAGCAAGCCTTGTACACTGCTATCCGGGCGCGAGGTGCGCCACCACGAGCCGTTCCAGCAGCCAGTCCGAAGAAGCTGGTGTTGTGGACGACGTTGCCACCGGCTGTGGAGGCTGTGTGGGTGCCGTGGCCATGAGAATCCCTGGCAGACAGGAAGTCACCTTGGAGAAATCTCCTGTCGATGTCAGCGCCAGCATACCACCGCGCACCAATGAGCTTTCGATTGCAATCGTGGGCACTGAAGTTGGCACCGGTTTGGCAAGTTCCCTTCCATTTTGAAGGGGGGGGTCCATAGCCATCATCAGCGAAGCTCTGTGACTCAGGCCAAACACCTGAAATGAAAGACAAATGGACTGGAGGTAAACCCCCCACACAATTAATTGTGTTAACCTTGGGCTGAACGAGCCATCGCATCCACCTGAGTCGATGACACCGATAATCATCCCATCTCCATGGTTTGCTGCTGCAAGGAGCTCATTTGGCTGCTGCTCCTGCTTGATGTCCACGCCCATGGACAGCCCAAGGAAATCCCAGCTCCGAGTAGTATGCATGCGTACCATTGTGTTCTCTTTCACACTCACCACTCCAGGCAACTCTGTATCCGAGCCGGAAGCAGCAAGTGATTATTAACTCACTTATGAATAACAATGATTGATGGTCAACAAGCATTTGTTGGTAAATATCAATTGACTAATACTACATCTTATCAAAAGAGAGATCACTTATATATGCACATATATATTATACATACTCTGGATCTTTCTCGCTTGTGATTCGGTAAGCATTGCAGAAAAGCCCGAGAAACCATGTCTGTAGCTGTGGACAATCGATTCGAGAGCCGCCTCCTTGCTTCATAGCCATTACATACGCACTTGCGTAAACAAACTTGAGAAATGGTATAATGAAATATAATTCTACTCTTGGAGGAAAGGAACTTTTGAGAGAAACTGAAGAAATTTAATTTGGAGGATATAAAAAGCCTTTGTAGAATAGGAATGTTTCCTTCACATTTTAGAGGAGTTATATGTTATACCATGAGGTTACTTCTTAATCCAATTATATTTAAAGTTCCAATGCATCTTGGTGATTTACTCTATCCTTTCCATGTCTAAATAAGTAACACATAATTATGCCAGTTAATGATGTTCATGTTTTTGTTTCTTATAAGATTCCATATGACGGGATATCATAATTTTATGACTTTATTTATTCCTATGTTTCTACAATCCTGTATCCTGGAGGGCATTATAATACTACTCCCATTGCTCCAATCCAAAATAAGTGTCGTGGTTTTAGTTCAAATTTGAACTAAAACCACGACACGTAGTTTGGATCGGAGGGAGTAGTGTTCTGCAAATAGCTCGATTAAGTTTCTTCTTGTAACATTTTTCTAACTTTTTGAACAGATGAGGAGTGGACAGTAAGGAGGAAGAATAGAGGAGAAAATGAAGGGACAAAAGAAAACAAAAATTCTGCATACAGAAATTACAGATAAGCCAAACACCACCTCAGCTACCATTTATCTAGCTTGTCATCCTTAGTTAACCTGGACACTTAAGATCCGCTGACGAATGCAGTTTAATTTCTAGCAGCTAGCTTCAGATACTCACCTTGCAATTTATATTTGGTGGTATTATTTCTTCCTCACAGTAAAGTCTGGAGACTGTGCACTAATTTCTAATTATATTAATCAATTTTGACCACTTAGAGAATAAGGGTATTTTATTTTGAATTTTCTGCATTTGATTCTTGTTTGAGATTTTTGGTTCAAACAAAGAAGAGAGGTGCAGAAAGTGATGGGACTGCCATAGTGCCATTCAGAGGAGTCCATGAGTCTACAATATTGAGACTAACCATAGCATAGTCCCTCCCTGCAACTTTATTTTTGGAGAAATCTCAAAATGACTGGAAGCTCCTACAACTAGTTTAATTAAGCACATAAAAATGGACGTAGTGGAATGCAAAATATGCGAAACTCGTTTAAGCAAAACAAAAGGTGAAAATCTCAACAAGACCAAGGCAGCCACCTAATAAGTACCTAACTAAAGTAGATGTAGTCATGTAGAACACGGCTACGACAAAGAGACACGCTGATGAAGCCAACCGAACACAACATGGAAGCATATAGAGAAGCAGTTGTGTTGTATAATAGTGGAGCCAAGATGTTGTATAATATCGCTGATTTAGTGCAACTTTGTATTAAATTAATGATTCTTATTATGGATCGAAGGGAGTAGCTAGGTAGTACTATGAAAGGTACCTTCCGAGAACGGAAGCGAGCAAGTCATGGTGCAAAGAGGTGACGAGACTGACATCTTCCTGTTGCCTCTCCCCAAGGTAGACGATGTATACCTGAAAACATGTTTACGTATTAACTAATAACGTCTCACCTGATTAGCAATGAATGGAATGGACCTTACCAAGTTGGCTTTGCTAGTAAGCTGTGGTTTAACATGTTTTTTGGCAACTAAATTACTTTATTAATTGCAGATACAAGCTAGTCACTAACATCAGTGTGCCGGACAGCACATTCGGAGAACAGCTTTGACAAGGCATAGATTAAGAGGGATCATGACGAACACGCTTGCTAGCTAGGTTGAAGCTGGGTTATTAATGGCATGGCAGCTAGCTTACCCGTCTTTGTTGGCTCTGCTCGAGCCCTTGCGACAGCTGCAATCGCAGAGATGATTGGAGAAGAAACACAAGGAGTAGCAGAAGACATGGCGCTCTAAGCTCTGAGAACCTTGCCATGGATCTGTTACATTACTAACCACAGCTGCCTTCCTCTTTTTATAGTAAGCTCTGAGCTGAGAACCTCTACTTGTTTAAAGTTGCAGTCGTTAGTGCCTGCAAGTGGTAGGACCGATATGTTGCCACCGACATTGTATCAACTGATATGACACCGGGATTAACCTGTAGCACAAATGAGCAAACTAAAAAGGAACCAAGGTGAAGGTTACTCGCGCAGCTTGTCTGATATCCTGAAGCTAAGTATCCCTCTAACTTACTTAGCGCTTGTAGCCGTTGACTAAAAAGACAGGTTAAGATTTAGTTCAGCATTGTAGCAAGACACTATATATATTGAGGTATTGTTCAGAGATATTGTAGCATAGAAGCATCGAGTCTGAAGCGTATCGACTCTAACGGCTGAGATTTCGTAAAGTGAAAAAACTGTGGCTATTAATTACTGTGCATCTGACTTCCCTTGGGCACATCAGAAAATCAGCAGCGGAAGGTTACTGGAGTGATAGAAGCAATCCACAATTGTAGCAAGGATATCCTGTAGAGCTTGGCATTTAGCTTGGGGAAGAATAATGGACATCTCAAGGAATATATGACTTTACAGACCCGGTTTTTTCAGATGGTGGTGTGACACTAGTTTTTTTGCTCCTTGCACATGGTAGCCGATTTATGTGTTCATTAGCTAGTGATGAGAGACATAAATAATTCACCAACGGGATGAGCAAGCGAAATATCGAGAAATTGTTTGGTGGAAACATCGCCTGGACCTAGCTAGCTGTAGATTTATGGCTATGGCAAATTAGTTCAGCTGTCACATCGGTATCACCAAGGAATATATAGCTTTACAGTACCCAATTTTCAAATGGAGCCACTGTTGAGTGATCACTAGTTCTTGTCTATAATGCTCCTTGCACATCAGAGATGCTCAATCATCGCTGCCGTGCATATTGCTTGTGCTCTCTATTTGTCTTTTAACAAATTAACATACGCTATATACATTTAGCATGTACGTACTTATATATGGAGTTCACCTGCAGTAGGCACAAAAAGTAACTTCCTCTTTTGAAAAAGCGGTGGAAACATTTCACCCTTGTACATTTAGCATGTACTTGTATGTTTTTTAAATACATTTTTGTGCAGTATAAAAAAGGGAAGGCATGCATGCATGCATGGCTTTTTTTTTCCTGTTCTTTCATACCAATGCATGCATGGAATCTTGCCAGCGTATCTGCAACTGCACACACAATATAACCCAAATGCACATTTTTGTTGGTACCTCTAGGTATGCATAGATTTTGCCAGTTAATTTGCTGTAGGACGGCCCCAGCATGGGTAGTGGGCGTGATGTGAGCGCGTAAAGCTCTATGGCACGTTTTGTGGGAGGGCAACCTTCTCTTTTTGAAAAGGGCAGAGCAGCCTCAAGGTCAAGGGGCATATTTTGGATTGGTGCCTTGGATTTTCAAGAGAATTTCATAGTGGACTAGATAAAACATTTTGTTCGGTCAATGTGCTATCAAGAAAACCTTCTCTTGTTCGAAAGGGCAGAGCAATCTCAAGGCCCACTATCTCACAATGATGGTGGAACTTGGAATCGGACGGAAAAAACTGAAGCACACTGAACAAGCCGATAGAAGCTTACCTATCGTGGCCTCGTGGGCCTGGTTAGGACGAATGGACATCCTGTCCTGTACTAGTATTGAGCCCGGGGAAGAATGGACATCAAGGAGTATAGGTCTTTATAGACACCAATTTTCAGACCAAGCCACTGTAGGGTGATCACTAGTTCTTGTCCGTAATGCTCTTTGCGCATCACATCTGCTTTATGTATCGATCAGTCGTTCGAGCCATAGATGCTGCATATGCTCAATCATTGTGAAAAGTTTAGTCGAACCAATATCTTCTTGTTTTCTTTATTTGAAAAGTTGATGCACTTGTTAGTTGTGGCACTTCCTTTTGTCATGATGTCTGGTGTGACAATGTTTCTCTCAGGGCCAAATATGCACACATTTTTCAGTACTGTGAGCAGAGCAGAAAGATGTTACAGTTAGTGAGATCATCTTATTGATATTTCTTTGAATAGTCCTGTGACCAATTTGGAATTAAATGACCCAGTGGGAAGAGCTAAATCCAGCTAACGGATAGTGAGGATAGTGCAAGATGGTCTCTTTCCAAGAATGGTTGTTTATCCCCCAAAAAAGAATGGTTGTTTATGTACCAAATCTTTGTATAAACCCATGGTTAACAGGGGCGTTTTGAGCTCCAGATGTGTGGACATTTGCAATTGCAAGGTAAAATTTCCTGCTAAGCAGCAAATTTTCTTATGGCTGTGTTGGCATGGTAAATTGCAAGTAACTACGGAGTTACATAATCGAGGCTGGCCAGGAGACGTTGGATGCGTCTCTGTGGGCATCTCAAAGCCACGACGCATCTAATGTCTCAGTGTCCCATGGCTAACTTTGTTTAGTGTGTTGTGAAAGAAGGTTTAAATTTGTGATATATTCCTTTAAACTTAGAGGAGTTTAATCGGGTTTGTATCCCAATACCAGGGAGAAAGAAAAACAGTATCATGCTTATGTTCTTGGCAGCAATAATATGGTTGATTTGGATGACTAGGAATGATATAATCTTTCGTGACAAAGTAGTTTCTTATCATATGCATGTCGTTTACAGAGTTATGAACCTTTTACTGCACTGAAGACGGTTGGTGGCGCCGAAGCAGCAGGACCAACTCGAAAGAACAATTGAGCAAATTCGTCAAGTGCTACACCAACTTCACTGTAAAGCCGGAGTTGGGAGGAGAACGAGAGTTGGTTGAGTAGTGTCATGCGAATTGTTTCCATTCACAAACACAACTTTTTGTGTGATCTCGTGTGTTGTCTCCTTAACTAGTGGAGGTGTGTGAAACTTTCAAGTTTGTAGAACTTCATGTGAGCTGGTTCTCCCAGCATAACCGCACTCTGTTTTAACATTCTCGCTGAGCCTTGTGCCTTTTATCTAAAAAAATCCACTCGTTTGTTCCATCCTAGGCGAACTGACATTTGCCAACAGATGGACAACATCCAGGGTAGTTATCTATTGTCTATTGTAATATTAAAGCAACACTATTTCTACAGTTAAGACGTCACAAAGTTAAACATGCGACCAAGATATATCACAGGATAATATGGAAAGTCAATGAGGTATTTGTATCGCAACTAAACTGGACTTTTAAGCATATAGGGAAACCAATGAGACTGCATGCATCTTTTGCCATCTAATGTAGGGCTCACGTCTGTAAGATGTTCAAGGCCTCAACCTTACTTGGCAAGGACTCAACCTTATTTGGCAAGGACTCAACAACGCAGATCTAATTGTGGCAAAGTATCAACTAAGCAAGTAACAAGTAATGGTAGCAGAAAAGACCATTACCCCTTACCGTTTGTCGATCAAATGCTTGACAGGCTAGCTAAACGTACTCACTTTTGCTACTTAGATGATTATTCTGCTTTCAAATACCTGTGCACTCTTTTGGTTTAATGCTCTTGCTACTTCTCAAATATGTATGAGTGCCATATTCTCTTATTATGTTGAGAAAATAATGAAAGTGTTTTTTGATTATTTCTCTGTTTATGGTAGTTCTTTTGATAAATGCTTGTATAACTTGAACAAAGTCTTGCAACGATTGCAAGGACAGTAACTTTTTTTAGATAAAAGGCGAGAGCCCGACTTTATAGATAAAGCCACCAGGCAGAGTCACAACCAACAGAAGGCACCACATAAGTTTAACAAAACACGCCTATCATGGCACGCAGGCCAGCCAAGCGAGCAATCAAACCACTAAGAGACCGGCCTCCTGGAACACCGCAGCAGGGAAGAAGCCGTAGATTTCATTTTGGATAGCATATTGTCGAACGCCTCTAGGTCCCCATCCTTAGTCAATGATCTCCACTGCTGCAAAAAGACATTGGCTTTAAATAAGCAACTCACAGGGTTAGCCGGGAAAATGTGTTCAATAGTGAACTTGTTTCTAGTAGTCCAAAGCGACCAACAAATCGCAGCCCAGCCCACCATGAAAACCCGCTTAGACCGGCCTGCTAAAGAATTAATACAACGCCGAAGATCCTCGAAAGAGGATGGGTTCCAAGGAACACGAAGCCAAAGTCTAATGCAACTCCAAAAGAATTTAGCCAAAGAGCACTGAAAAAAGATATGTACGGTATTCTCTAGGGCACCGCACAGATGGCAACTATCAGAACCCGGCCCGTTCCTCTTCTTAATCTGGTCAGCCGCAGGAAGTTTGTGACGGAGAGCTTGCCAAAGGAAGATTTTGATCTTAGGAGGGATGCGGGCAGACCAAATGAGTTTAAACTTGTCAGTGCGCACACCAGCGATGAGTTGCGAATACGCCGACTTGACAGAAAAACACCCCGAAGAGGAATGAGGCCAAACAACGGAGTCCTCTTCCTCCAAGAGCAGGGGGAAGCAGGCAGTAAGGCGTTGCCAATCTTCCAACTCCACAGGGGAAAGAGAACGCCGGAAATCTAAAACCCAGCCCTGAGCCGAGAGCTCAGAGATAGAGATCTCGGGGTTAGCACAAAACGAAAACAAAGTCGGGTGAGCCACCGCAAGAGAAGTGTCCCCAACCCACCAGTCTAACAAAAAACGAGTAGATTTGCCATTACGAACAACGAATTTCACAAGGGACCGGAAAATTGGTCTAATACTAACAAGCTGACGCCAAAATTGAGAGCCGCCAGAAGAGGAAGCGGACATAGAGCTCGAGGAGGGAAAATATTTAGCTTTGAGAAGGCTCAGCCAAGCAGGGCGATCATCAAGGGACATAATCTTCCACCACCATTTTAACAAAAGGCATTTATTCATGATCCTGGTATTAATGATGCCTAAGCCCCCCATGATCTTAGGTCTGCAGATGAGGTCCCACTTAACCATCCTATATTTGTGTCTGTTGTCGGAGGAATTCCAGTAGAAGGCACCCCTGTGCTTATCGAAGCCCGAGTGAGTCCCTTCGGACAGGAGATAAAAGCCCATTAGAAACATCGGGAGGGAGGAGAGACAGGAGTTGGTAAGGGCAACCTTGCCCGCCTGAGAATTATAACGGCCTCGCCACGGCAAAACTCTATTGCCCACTTTAGACACTGCCGGGGCGAAATCTTTGTCCAAAAGCTTAAGAGGGGAAATGGGTAGGCCCAAATATTTGAGAGGAAAGGATCCTGGCGAGCAGTTCAAAAGATGGGCCACCCTCTGCGCTTCCGAGACAGATACCCCAGTCACAATGACCTCACTTTTAGAGAAATTGATTTTCAGGGCCCGACGGAGCTTCAAAGCAGAGAAGAAGAAATTTCAGATTCGTGATGGAGTTATCATTAAGTTCAACAATAATGATGGTGTCGTCCGCATACTGTAGGTGAGAGATGCCATTAGGAATAAGATGGGAGCTAACAGGCGAGATGTGACCTGCAGCCGCAGCACGAGACAGAATGTGAGATAGAGCATCGGCCACAAAATTAAAAAGCAAGGGAAACGTCGGGTCTCCTTGTCTTAAGCCCCTGCCGTTCACAAAGAACTTACTGGTCTGTCCATTGACAGCCACCGCCGTGTGGCCACCAGTGACAAGTTGCATCAGGCGGTGAACCACCAAACCATCGAAGCCCTTGGCCAACAAAACTTGTCGAAGAAAACTCCAGCTGGCCGAGTTTTAAATTGGGAGAAATGCCACTTCGTGGTTGAAGAACGAATTGTCTTAGGGCATATAATATCTGTAGAGGTATTGAAATTGATAAAGATAAAATTGAAGCTATATAAAGATTATCTTATCCTAGGGATGTTAAAGGAATTAGAAGTTTCTTGTTTTTTATAGGAGATTCATTAAAAACTTCTCTAATATCTCTAAACCCCTTACTACCTACAAAAAAGCTATTCCCTTTGATTTTTAATGATGATTGTAGGAAATCTTTTGGAGTGCTTAAAAATGCTTTTAGTTTTTGCACCTGTTATTCAACCTCCTGATTGGGATAAACCTGTTGAAATTTGTGTGATGCTAGTTATTTTGCTGTTGGAGCCGTTCTAGGACAGAAAATTGATGGTAAAATGAATGTCATTTACTATGATAGCAAAACTTTACATGATGCTCAAAAGAACCATGCTAGCACTGAAAAGGAATTCTTGGCTGTGATTTTTTTCTTGTGATAAAGTTAGACCTTACATCATAGATGCTAAAGTTAAAGTTCACACTAAACATCAAGTATGGAAGTACTTATTGTCTAAAAATTATGTTAAATCTAGATTAATTAGATGGGTTTTATTATTACAAGAGTTTGATTTAGAAATAATAGATAGAAAAGGGGAAGATAATCCTGTTGCCGATCATTTGTCTAGAATGTAAAACATATCAATAGATAATATACCTATCAATGATGATTTCCAAAATGAACAATTATCTGCTATTAAAGTTAAGAGAAAAATCTGCTATTAAAGTTGCTTCACCTTGGTTTGCTTATTATGCTAATTATATTGTTGCAAAGTATCTTCCTCCACATTTCACTTACCAACAGAAAAAGAAATTATTTTATGATCTACACTACTATTTCTGGGATGATCCACACCTCTTTAGAATGGGAGTGGATGGAATTATAAGAACATCGTGCTTGCTCCAAAGAGACAAATAAAACGTCAAAAAAAAACTCAATGTCATTTGGCCGAACACTTGTCGGACGTGAAGTCTGAGTGCGGACAGATCCGAGGTGGGCGACAGTGTGGTCGAGGGCGAGCGGGCAGGCGTGTGGGAGGGAAGGGGGTTCGGCAAGGCCTGGGGGGCTGCTGGAGTGGGAGAATGGTGGTGTCGGGCTAGGAGGGTGCGGAAACAAAGTAGGGGGGAGGGCGGAGTGGGAGAGAACGACTCCGAGAGAGGGGAGTTGAATGGACCGGGGTTGTCAGAATCGTAAGTGGCAGATGTCTGGACTTCCGTAAATCTTCCTTAGTTTTGGCCGGCGTGCGAAAATTCGGAAGACCCGTCCACGGACGATTACGACACTGCTTTGAATGGTAAAAAAACATCCAAATGCATCGGTCCAGACATTTATAAACGTTTAGAGATGGTGTTTGGAGACGCCTTGCTAGATGGCCTCCTCGCGCGCAAATGGTGGCAAGAAGATCGCAAGCACGCTAAGACGGACATTGCTTTGCTAACCTAGCCCTCTGGACGATCTGACGCGACATCACCGTCCCATGCAGCACTCTGCGTGCGGCTCTTGCTACGATCCTTTCTTTTTTCTTTTGAGGGCATCTCTTGCTACGATCTGACGCCAGTTAACCTGCAGCTCCTATTACGAGAAAAACAGATATCCGTTTTTTTAGAGAATTTTTTTCCATCTATTCATTAATTGTCAAGGTGATACAAAAACATCAGAAGTAAAAGATACATCCAGATTCATAGACCATCTAACGACGATTACAATTACTAGATCGAGCCGAAGCGAGCTGCCGTTATCGCCCCTTCCTCATCGAAGCCGGCAAACCTTGTTGTAGTAGACAATCAGAAATTCGTTGTGCTAAGGCCCTATCGGACCAGCATACTAGAATATCAAATGCTGCCGATGAAGAAGCATACATCGGAAGGATCCAACCTGTAGACATACAAACACAGGCGAACGAAAACGGGATCCACGTGGATCCACTGATAACAAACACCGATCGAATCGCAAGAGATCCCTCGGAGACAAACCTCCACACACCTCCGACGATGCTAGAAACACCAACGGAACGGGGGCTAAGCTGGGAGGACCTTATTTCATATATAGAGAGCCGCCGTCGCCTCGCATCTTTGAACAGGACATAAACCCTAACAAAAACATAAAAAACGGAGCCCTCCAACCGGCAAGCACTACTAGGGAAAAACCTAGTAGTAACGCGGGTTTTGAGGCTATCAGCAGCGCGGGCAGCCGCGCTACCAATAAGGCGCTACAGCTAACTGTTAGTAGTAGTGCGGTCTGTATCCGTGCTACTGCTATTGACTATATCAGCAGCGCTTTTCCGGAACGCGCTACTATTAATTAGTTGTAGCGATTTCCTAGCCCCACGCTACTGCTATATCTTTCACAATTTCCCCCGGCTTCCTACCCGGTTTCAGCTTCAATAAACTGCAATTTCCAGATACTAGGTACTACTAGATATCAATTTCATAAAGCATTATAGGTACTAGGTAGTACTCCCTCGGTTCCAAATTACTCGTCGTGGTTTTAGTTGAATTTGAACTAAAACCACGACGAGTAATTTGGAACCGAGTGAGTACTAGATAACAATTTCATATATATACTCAACATGCATCCTCAAGCAGTACTAGGTGATATCTATGACGATCATCATATATAGTTCTAGATGATATCGACGATGATCATCATATGTAGTTGTACATGATATCGACGACAATCATCATATGTAGTTCTAGATGATATAGCCACACACACATATGTAGTTCTAGATGATATTGACGACGATCATCATCCGCAAGCCTGGACGGTGGGTGTTCCTGATAATAATTAGGATGGCATGTTCAACATGAAGATTCTTGCTAACGAGGAATCTTTTCCACCCAACCGAGTTTAAGTGTGTGCGACCGTCTGTATCCATGCGGTAAGTACAGGTGGTGACGGAGCCCCTTACGGTAAGGCGTAATCCAGCTGAGCCTTCTTCGTCAGGCTCGATACCACAACTCACAGATAGGTTCTTTGTCAATTTCTGAATAAGAAAATCATATCAATTAATAAATAGCCTCGCACATACTCTTGCAAATATATTTCTATTAAGTCTAGATTTCTACACTACCAAAAGACACATTACTATGCATTTGTACCAATTAATCATGAATTCTACTAATAAATATATATGGATTATCTACACTATTAATAGTTCCTTGAATGCTACAGTAATAAGCATGTGATCAGACTCTACACTAAAGCATATCATCGACTAGATTCCACAAAGCATATCATTGGACTCTACACTAAGCATATCATCGGATTCACTAAGCATATCATCAGATAATTTGCATTTGTAAGTATAACAATAAAGCATATATATCATCAAATTACTACAGTCAGTATAACATACCATTTCATGCCGATCGACCATGGTACTTGTCAGGCGGGTCACGAATGGCACCCCGACAAAGTCATCACGTGGCGGAATTATGTCCCATAGGTTGCACACCTCCTCCTCGCTCAACCTCATTCTTTGAGCTACGATGGCTTCATGAAGTGGGTTCTCATCATCTTCATCAAGTGGGTCCTCATTATCTTCATCATCTTCGTCATCTTCATCATCTTCCACCAGGTTGAGATAAATGACAGTCAGCTTGGGTCTTTCTGCTCTGAAGGAGAAGCTGATCAACTCACCACCGGTAAGATGCATGCGGGCAAGGAAACGGGCCCATCCATCTCCTCCAATCTGCGACATATTGCATCCTTTCTCAACCTCCATAGTGTACGCCCCCCCAGGAGCCTCAAATATCACAGTGTCTCATGTCAGCTTGTTGAATTTCAACCTCACATTGCATGGGACGATCTGTGTAAAAAAAGCAAAATGACACAATGAAGTAATGCCAACACTAAAAATAAAATAGTTGTTACATTTCATCTAATTTCTTACCGCCGCATGATGAAAACTCGGCTGGAAGTAGATGCCGAACAGCTTGCCAGTTACAAAGCTGCTGGCGCACCTTGACTTGCATAGTCAACATAGTGGTGGTGGTGGTGACGCCATTTTCCTAAAGCAATATGAGCAAAGAATTAACGATCCACCTACCAAAGCAATATGAGCAATTCGAGCAATTCGAGCAATTTGAGCAATATGAGCAATATGAGCAAAGGATTAATGATCCACCTACCAAAGCAATATGAGCAATATGAGCATTTTGATGGACAATTATAATCCTAAGATCTAGTAACATATTAGATGACAAGGTACCACCTACCAAAGCATTTCGGTGGCACCTATTGCCGAAAAAACTTTTCACAAATATCTACCAAATCAGGGTACCACCTACCAAGACATTTCATCTAATTTGGCCCCTATTGCCTAAGATAATTGATTAAAAAACAAGTGGCAAATTTAACTAAATTGGCACTTACATTTTGCCAAAAAATAAGTTATTACAAAATAACAAAAGCATCTACCTATCCATGTACAGAAAAAATAACAATAAAATGGTGCATACTAAATCAACTAGCCTACTAAATCAACTAAATCAAAATGTTCTAAGTCAACTAAATCAACTAGCCTACTAAATCAACTAAATCATATCAACTAAATCAAAATGTTTCATATGAACTAGCCTACTAAATCAACTAAATCAATTAGCCTACTAAATAAACTAAATCATATCAACTAAATCAAAATGTCGCATATGAACTAGCCTACTAAATCATATCAACTAAATCAAAATGTTGCATATGAACTAGCCTACTACATCAAATCTCCGGAGGGGCGACTTGAGGAGGGAGAAGAGAGTAGGACGGAGGAGGAAGGCGGAGCGAGGAGGGAGCCGGCCGGCCGCAAGTGAAGGGAGGACGGAGGAGGAAGGCGGAGCGAGGAGGGGCCGGCCAGCGGCGAGTGGAGGGAGGACGGAGGAGGAGGCCGGTACCGAGTCCAGCGAGGAGGAGGAGGTGACAGCGGCGTAGAGGGAGGAGGGGCGACGGGGGAGGACCGGCGCAGGGGGGTTGAGGGGAGATCCAGTGAGTGTGAGTGGATCAGATAGAGGAGAGTGGGGGTGGGAGATGGAATGGCTTAGCAGTAGCGCGCTACAGAGAAAGGTGCTACTGCTAAACTACCTAGCAGTAGCACCTTTCACAAAAAATTGTGCTACTGCTATGTGTCAGCATGTAAAAATAGACATAAAAAATGCATTGATCATCAAACGATCTTTTTGTGTACAATCTGATTTGTCAATATGAGTGCTCATCGGTTTAGGAACTGGTGAAGACTCATATTGCGGCCACAAATTCTACACATAGAGTTCAATGAAGACCAAGTGCTTGTCAAAGTTTGAGAAGTAACATATTTAAGGTGGTAGAAACTCTCTTCACGGAGCGAGGTCGGACTAAATTTTTGTACTAGTAAACTTAGCAGTAGCGCTTATTGGTGAAATGCATCGCTGCTATAATCCGTAGCAATAGCACTCTTCGTGATAACGCGCTGCTGCTAGAACTAGCCTCATGGCGGCGGCGTGGGAATTATAGCAGTAGCGCGTCTTAGAGCGGGCAAGTTACTGCTATATTTATTTCAGCAATGAGTTTTGTTTGCGTGCTACTGCTACGTAGCAGCAGCGCCTTATTTTAAGGCGCACTGCTGGTAAGATTCTGTGTATAGGCTTTTCCCTGAGTAAATTGCACAGACGTACCACAATTGGGGCATTGGAAGCAGATTGGTATCAAGTTTGGTAATTTTTACGTGTCAGTACCAAGTCTGGGGCTAGACGTTACAAAAAGGTCTAAATCGCGTATAAACGCATATTGACAGTGTATCTGACCGGCGGGGCCTGCATGTCAGCTGCCGATGTGGCATTCTTTTTGCAGAACCCCCCCGCACCTCCTTCGTCCTCACGCGCGGCCAGGCCCGATCTGGATCGAGGGGAGGAGCCCCTCGAGCCCGAGCTCCTTCGCCTCCCGTAACCCCTGCCCCGCCCTGGCCTCCTCCTCGCCGCGCCGCCGGCCGGCCACCGGAGCACCACCACCGGCGACCAGGACCAGGCCGTCCCCGCAGCCTGCCTCTCTCCTTCTCTTCCTCCTTCCATTTTTTCTTCTCTCTCTCTCTCTCACCCGAAGCTCTCTCTCTTGACGCGCCACCTTGGTTCCCGTCTTCTTGGACTCCGGCGGCCGCATAGCCTCCTCCAGCGAAGGAGCGGGGTGGCAAGCGGGAGCGGCGAGGGGCGGACGGGGTGGTGGCGGAGCGCGGTGAGCAGGGCGAAGGCCGGGGTGAGCGTGGGGAGGGAGGCGAGGTGCTCCGCGAGCGGGGGGAACGGGAGGCGCTCCGGGGAGCCGGGCAGGAGGAGCGCCGCGGAGAGGAGGCAGCCGGCGGCGGGGACCTGGCCCTCGGAGATGAGCCGCGGGATGAGCGCGGAGATGACGTCGAGCTCGGACGGGGAGAGGGGGAAGGGAGGCGCTTCCGTTGTGCAGAGGCCCCGAAGGAGATGGTGGAGGCCACGAGCAGAGGCCGCGGCAGTGCGAGCAGGGGCAGCTCCGGCGCAAGCGGGGGCCGCGGTGATGCGAATGGGAGCTCGGGCTCGATGGATCCTCCCCTCGATCCAGATCGGGTGCCGCTGTGCGGGGGGTTTCTGCCAAAAAAAAGTCACGTCAGCAGATGACATGCGGGTCCGCCGGTCAGATACACTGTCAATACACGTTTATACGCAATTTAGACCTTTTTGTAACGTCTAGCCTCAGACTTGGTACTAACACGTAAAAATTACCAAACTTGGTATCAATCTGCTTCCAATGCCCCAATTGTGATACGTCTGTGCAATTTACTCCTTTTCCCTAGTAGTGAAGGGCCGGGATCCACCGTGTCTCCTTGGTCCTAATACCACAGGAGATGAGGTAGACTGGCAGCGGCGCCGGCGGGAGGCAAGAGAAATCCTAGCACGCTGGGTGCAGGGTACGAGCAACCGTTATCGATTTTTGGTGATTTTTAAAATGTACTAGGACAATGCATGTGCATTCAATTCCAACGGGATATAGATATCCTAGATGTTGGCCCAAGATTTATCTATCTATATTAATGTAATTGTGTAAATAAATATTTATTAAATCATGTTTGTGATTTACCTTGTAGTTTGACGAGAAGTGAAATTGGTTCAGAAGATAAGTAAATTAAGGTGATTGATTATCATATGAAGAAAGTGTGAACAAAAAATGAGGTGCGACAAAAAAGGCTAGACAAAAAAATCGGTGAGGGATGTGGGGAGAGGGGGGAAACCGATTGACGAAGCTTGTTGCTGTCAGGAAAAGGAACACAACTCTTTTTCACTAATCTTTTTTTCTGCCCTCATCAACAATCGTTATGGTGCCCATCTGATCTCGGTACTACTGAATGTTGTCAATCCCAAGATGGTGATCTTAGCCACCGCACGACAGACTTATCACTAAACCGCGTCAACACAAAGAAATATTTATAACTTTTAAAAGTAATCTAGTAGAGCTGGACGTGAGGCCTGCCCTACACGAGCTACACCATATACCTATTTCATACCCCGTCCCTCATACTTCAACTCGCTTTTAATTGCATTTTCTTTAAAATGCATGAACATTCCTTTTAAAACACATGGACATTTTTTGAATCACATGACCTTTTTTAAATAATAAAATGTTTAACATGCTAACACATTTAGAATTACATGAACACATTTTTAAAAAGGATAATTTTTTAAATATGTGAACAATGTTTCAATACATAAAATCTTTATAAAATTATACAAACATTTTAAAATACATGTGTAGTTTTAAAAAAATTATACAAACATTTTAAAATACATGTGTAGTTTTAAAAAAATTATACAAACATTTTAAAATACATGTGTAGTTTTAAAAAATTACGTAAATATTTCTAAAAAGGCATCAACACATTTAGAGTACACAATCACTTTTGTAAAGCATGCAAGCACTTTTATTAATTATATAAGCACATTTTAGGAAAAAACAAATATGAACCACTAATTCGGTAGGATGCACGTATAGAACCTGAATCCACGTACACATACCTATTCTGTATCCAAGAAAAATAATTATCTGTAACTTTTTTAGCACAAAGAAAAAATATCAGGTTATGTATTATACTTTATGTGGTTGGTTTGTTTTTTAGGCATGCGTGGCGCAGAATGGGTTAGCAGTAACGCTGGCTGGGCTTATATCGCTACACTCGATAGTCGATCGATAGCTATATCTCACATTAAGCGAGACGGAAGAGGCTCTCGTGTAGTATCGGGCCGGTCCATTAGCACGCACACCCTTAAATCAACGAAGAAATGGAGGAGTAACTAGTTGACGAGCGCTCCTTTGGTAACCTCACAACGATCACTTGAGAATGGGCTGAGAGCGTGCCACTTGGTGCATTCTCAGACGCCACCACGTGTCGCGCTCTAGGCACTCCCTTCGGATTTTATTATTTTATTTCTTCGCACACGTTTTCGCCTTTTTAAGCGTAATGATTTTTTTTGACCTTTTGGTTTTTTACAGGTCTTCTTTAGTTTTTGGACCCAAAAAAATTTTGCGCAAAAAAATTCTCTTTTTGCTACCGCGAGAGGCACAGTCGTGCATCTCGAAAGCAAGAAATTTGCGCGAAAAAACTCTCTTTTTGCTACTGATCCAGGTGTCCAGCTTGATGCGGCGCCTATTTCTCACTTTAAGCGAGACAGAGATGAAGCCTTGCATGGGGGGAATCCCAGATGGCCCGACCCAGCCGCGCCGAGGCCACGGCCTGTTATATTTGTTATTTATTTTCTATTTTACGTTATCATTTTTGTTTTATCTTTGTACTCTTTATTATATTTTAATATACACACACATGTATATGTATATTAAAAGACACTCTTCAAAAACACATTTGATAAATCTAAACAAGTATTTGAAAAAATGTTGAATAAATACTCAAAATGTTGAACGAGTATTTGAAAAATGTTGAACAAATATATAAAAAATGTTGAATAAGTAGAAAAATGTTGAAGAAGTATATTCAAAAAGGTGGAACGAGTATTTAAAAAGTTGAATAAGTATTTGAAAAATGTTGAATAAGTACATTTGAAAAGTGTTGAATAAGTGTTAAAAAATGTTGCGCAAGTATTTGAATAAGTATTAAAACCGTTAAAAAAGTATTTGAAAAATGTTGAAAAAGTATTAAAAAATGTTGAGTGAGTATTGAAAAAATGTTGAAAAAGTATTAAAAAAATGTTCAATTACTGTTCGTACAATATTGAACAGAAAATGCTTATCACTTATTAAAAAAATGTTTTTGACATACAGAAAAATATGGAGGGAAAATGAAAATAAACATAAGAAAAACATAAATAAAAAATAAAAATGGAGAAGAAAACCAAAAGAAACAAAGAAAATAAAAAATGAGAACTAAAAAAGAAACTAAATAAAACTATGAAAAAGGGAAATGACAAAAAACGAGGAAACAAATGAAAAAAAGGAAAAAATGGAGAAGAAAAAAAGAAAGAAAGCAAACTAAAATGAAATGGAGGAAAAAAACCCAGAGGAAATCAAATGAAACAAAGCAAAAACAAAAAAATATAGAAAAACCTATCAGGTAAGAAGCGTGTTGGAATTTGATGACGTGAGACGTATGCCTTCCTATTTTTTTCTTCAGCTAACATCGGGTTCGTGCTTAGGTAGTTGGGTGTGAACTACGTGAGGCGAAAAGAGCTGGTTTTTCCTATTTTTTTATTTTCATTGTTTTTTCTCTGATTTTATTTTTTTTTCTTTTCTCCATATCATTGTTTTTTCTTTGTTGTTCTTCGATTTTTTCCTTTATTTCTTGTTTTTCGATTGGTTTTCTTCAAATACGAGATTAACATTTTTTGAATACATGGTGAATATTTTTTCAATACACATTTAATATGTTTTGAAATTCTTGATTGAAATTTTACAAATACAAGTTCAACCTTTTTTAATATATGGTCAACATTTTTCAAATGGTTGACTAATATTTTTTAAACCCTTTTCAATATTTTCCGAAATACTTCATTAATATTATTGTATACACGATCAGTTGTTTACTGACCATGTATTGTTTTTCGTATGGTTTTCTTCAAATACTTGCTTAACATTTTTCAAAATTTATTCAAAAAATTTCAAATGCTTAATTTATATTTTTTCTATACAGATTTAAAATTTTCCAAATGCTTGATAAACATTTTTCAAGTACTTGTTCAATATTCTTTTAAATGCTTCATTAACAGTTTTATATACATGATACATGGTTTGATCATTTGTTAATACACAGTCAACGTTTTTATATACACATTTTAACATTTCCAAATGCTTGACTAACATTTTGCAAATATGTGTTCAAGATTTTTTTCAAATGCTTGATTCCATTTTTTATATACATGATCTAAAAGTTTTGTCATTTTAAGGAATGGTAAAAAATTGTTTATACACATTTAACATCTTTATGCTTGATTATAATTTTTTCAAATACTTGTTCAAATATTTTTTTCCAATGTTTTATTAATATTTTTTAATAGATGATCAAATTGTTTTATATTGAATTTTTGTATACATGTTAAACATTTTCTCTATACATATTTCATACTTTTAAATGCTTGATCAATTTTTTCTGCACCGATTAGCACCTGGGATCAATTGTTGTTTTTCTTACGCTGCCCAATTGGTAGCTGAGATCGATCGATCTCTAGGCGCATGGGAAAAAAAGATTCAGATCGATCGATCGCTTATATCGGCTCGTTGTAAAAACTGAGGGCTTGACAAAAGAAAGACGAACCTGGATCGGTATCTTCTCTTTGGATAAGAATGAAGATATAATTATTGTTTTTGTGAATTTAAAAAAAGCTTAACTGATATAAAAATTGTGCATGAATTCAAAGAAACATTTATGTTTTACAGAAAAATCATGAATTATAAAAAAAATCATAAATTTTACATAAATAAGTAAATTTGTTCAGATGCTTAAAAGGAAATTTAGGTATTAAAAATGAAAAGGAGATGAAAAATAAAAGCGAAAAACGGAATGAATTTGATGATAATCGCTAAAAGAAAAAAAATCGGTGGAATCAGGCTCATGCCCGAACCAACACAGTTGGCAAGCTCATACCCGAAGCAACGAGCGAAGAATAGGAGTCTTCTCGACCACTATGAGCCACAACATGTCTCACCTACAGCGCGGTGCTTGTGGACAGGCACAATACTGAGCTGCGTGCTAGTTTTCTGATGGTCTTCTTTATCGGGGTTTTCAATGTGTTATATCACCTCTCTTCGGGTTTTCTTAGGTTTTTCTCTGGTTTTCTTTCTTTTTCATTTTTTCCTTTCCTGTTTATTTTTTTCCATCAGTTTTATTTGTTTCTTTTTTTGGTTTTCAGCAGTTTCTGTGAGGTTTTATTTTATTATATTCCTTTTCCTTTTATTTAACATATGTTTAATTTTTTTATACACATTTTATATTTTTGGTATACAAAAGGAACATTTTTATTATACAAATTTAAAATTTGTTAAATACATGATTAATATTTCACCAAATTTATTTTTTATGTTACCTTTTTTACATATGTTTATTATTTTATACATCTGAACTTTTTTTTACATATGTTTATTATTTTTCGAATACATGATTAACATTTTGGCAAACACATGTTTGGAATACATTTTTTGAATATGTGTGAAGAATTGATTACATGTTGAAACATTTCTTTGATTGATAAAAAATCTAACTATACAAACCTTTTTATTAATATCACAAATATATTTTGAAATGCTGAATATTTTTTTATATGTGATGTGTTTTTTTAATAGTGAGAGAAATATTTTTGAATATACGAACATTATTGTACAATGTATGACAATTTACAAAAAAAAGTATGTACATATTTTTAAATGCATGATTTTTTTAAATGTGCTGTACCTTTTTACTTACATTGTATAATATTTTTCAAATATGTCACTTTTTTTTGTAATGCATGATCGTTTTTTGAAATTTCTCATAAATCTTTAATGGTACAAACATTTTCTAAATGTTGAGCGACATTTTTAAATGTGTGATGAGCACTTGAAAAAATATGCCAGAATATATTTTCGTAATTTATGTATTTAGTTTCATAATATAAACGAAAGTGAAGGAGAGAATATAATTAGGTTGATACCGCGAATAATTATGAGGACTAATTCTGATGAGATGGCATGTTGAAGTCGTGGTGACCATGCATGATTTTGTTGATGTGAAAGGGCATCATGCATGGAAAAAAATAGGCAGTGAGACGCTAAAGGGCGGCATGCATGTTTTTTGAAACGGAGGCAAAAGATTTGCCTCATATATTAAAAGAGGAGGAGAAAGAGTTTGTTACAACACAGTGCCAAGAAACGGCATGGCAATTACTCTCGCAATAAGAAAGACCCTAATTTTGTCGCCCCGGCTTTAACCCAAAGGTTAGACTCTTCGATCACATTGTTTAGCACCCTTGCATTACGCTCATTCCAGATCACCCATGAAACCAACATGGTTATCGAAGCCTTCGCCTTTCGGTTGGCGGTGCCCTCGGCGCTCAAATTCGCCCACCAATCCTTGGTGGAGTCGTACAAGTTCCATGCGGACGTGTCCACGTCGTGGATGCAGAGCTTCTGAATCACCATGTTCCAGAGCCTGAGGGTGAAGCGACATCTGAAGAATAGATGGGGACCGCATTCCTGCACCCCTCTGCACAAGGGACAAGGGCCACAGTTTGGCCAGCCTCGCCTCTGCAATTTGTCTGCAGTCTAGTCCTATCTTGAAGTGCGAGCCAAGCAAAGAACTTGACTTTCGGAGGGGCCCAAACCTTCCAAACCATTTGGTCCATGGGGGAGAGGACCAAGCCCAAAAACGGCGCCCTGTACGCGGAGGCCGCGGAGTAGCTCCCGGAAGCCGTGTGCAAAGGATGTCATCGTTGGCAAGCTCATCAAGGTGGACCTCTTGGAGCAGCGTCCATAGGGTGAAGAATTGTGAAACATGCTCAATGGAGGCCGGTGTAGGTGGCCTGATTTTGAGAATCCACGCGCTCTCCTTGAGACCCTCCCGCACCTTCCAGCGCTTCCGCGAGGAAGCCTCATAAATGAGCGGAGCGATGTCTCTGGGCTTGCGACCCAGCAGCCAAGGAGAGTCCCAAAAAGGTGTCCGCGCACCATTGCCAACCGTGATGGTGGTACATGCGTAGAAAAAATTTAGGTCATCCTCATCACACGGGTTCCCACCTCCAACCCACGGCTTTGTGGGCTCCTTCCACTCATACCAAGGCCACCGCAGACGCAAGGCCCGGGCGAACTTGAAGGTGTTTAGGACCCCAAGCCCACCATAGCCAAGCGGCCTACTGACAGTGTCCCAATTGACCTTGCACTTTGCCCCAGTTGTCTTATCCGATCCCGACCAAAGGAATGCCCGCTTGAGTTTGTCAATGTTTTGCAGGATGGTGGTTTGTATGACAAGCGGCGTGATGAAGTAGATGACTTGGGAAGCGATAACTGACTTGACGAGCGCCGCACGACCAATGGTGGTGATGTTTTGGCCCTCATATGTTGTCAATCTACTCGCCACTTTATCCACTAAGAATTGAAGATCAGCAAGCTTCAGCCTCCAAATCGACAACGGTAGCCCCAAATAACGGAGCGGAAAGGCAGCCCTAACAGCCGGCAGCCCATGGGTTATGCAGTCCAAGTCGAGGTTGCCACATCTAATGGGCACCATTGAGCTCTTATGGAAGTTAGTGCACAGACCGATGACGTCCCCAAATCCCCTCAGAATGGCCGCCAGGTTGTCCACATCTCTTTTGATGGGCGCGACAAACACAGCCGCATCGTCCGCGTAAAGAGAGGTACGCACGATGACCCCTCTCCCGCGGATCTTGTGCAGAAGGCCTTTCCTAGTTGCCGTGTCGAGGATTTGCTTCAAAGGGTCGATGGCAATGACGAAAAGGAGAGGAGAGATGGGGTCCCCCTGCCGAAGCCCTTGGCCATGCTTGATGGGAGAGTCGGCTACCCCATTCAAGAGAACCCTCGAAGATGAGGAACAAAGGAGAGCCGCAATCCACTCCCGAAATTTGCTAGGGAAGCCATGCCTCCACAGGAGGTCAAGCAAATACTTCCTGTCGGTGTCAAAATCGGCAGATCTAGGGTAGGGGGTCCCGAACTGTGCGTCTAGGCCGGATGGTAACAGGAGGCAAGGGACACGAAGTTTTACCCAGGTTCGGACCCTCTGGATGGAGGTAAAACCCTACGTCCTGCTTGATTAATATTGATGATATGGGTAGTACAAGAGTAGATCTACCATGAGATCGGAGAGGCTAAACCCTAGAAGCTAGCCTATGGTATGATTGTTGTTCTGTATGTTGTCCTACGGACTAAAACCCTTCGGTTTATATAGACACCGGAGAGGGTTAGGGTTACACAAAGTCAGTTACAATGGTAGGAGATCTATATATCCGTATTGCCAAGCTTGCCTTCCACGCCAAGGAAAGTCCCTTCCGGACACGGGACGAAGTCTTCAATCTTGTATCTTCATAGTCCAGGAGTCCGGCTGAAGGTATAGTCCGGCCATCCGGACACCCCCTAATCCAGGACTCCCTCAGTAGCCCCTGAACCAGGCTTCAATGACGATGAGTCCGGCGTGCAGTTTGTCTTCGGCATTGCAAGGCGGGTTCCTCCTCCAAGTACTTCATAGAAGATTTTGAACACAAAGATAGTGTCCGGCTCTGCAAAATAAGTTCCCACATATTGCCATAGAGAGAATAATATTTACACAAATCTAATCTGTGACGTATTCCGTAGTGTGACGCACCACGGCCAAGCCTTTATTCGAATCGTTTTATTATCCCACCTCAGCGTGTCACGCGAGGCGGTTTCCTTGGCATGTCTCGTCGAAGCAGAGATCGTGTCCCCTTATTCCGGGATTCTCATAAATACGGGCGTGGGTAACCCAACCGCTTCTAGTACTCCTAGACTATAGGCAAGTCCAAACGGCCACGGAGAGGATGCTTGATATTCACCCTCTTTATAAAGGGACAAGGCTCTTACTTTTTTCCCTCCCGTGCTCAATTGAATCCTTCCCCCACCTCAAGCTCAAACACCCAAGGTTCAGGTCAGGTGCTCCGAACCTTCAATCATGTCCGGATCTAGCCTTCAAGGCCGATGGGTGCCTTCCTCCGTCACGGAAGAAGACATCAAAAAGTTGAGGGAGGCCAGATATCTGATCGCCGAGGTTGTGCATCGGCTGCCCGCCCGAGGGCAGGCCGTCCCCTCCCCCGAACCTAACGAGAATGTCGTGTTCGTCTCCCACTTCCTCCGAGGTCTAGGCCTTACTCTGGATCCTTTTGTCAGGGGTTTGATGTTTTATTACGGGCTAGACTTCCATGATCTAGCTCCGGACTCCTTTCTTCATATCACGACATTTATTGTCGTGTGTGAGGCCTTCCTCCGGGTTACCCCTCACTTTGGCCTGTGGCTCAAGACCTTTGAAGTAAAGCCGAAGATGATCAAGGGGCAACATGCAGCGTGTGGAGGTGCCTCAATATGCAAGATGACGGGAGCTCCATGGCCCAAAGGTTCCATTCCAGAGGTGTCTGAATTGTGGCAACATGAGTGGTTCTACATCACGGCTCCTAGAAGTGCCAAGTGGGCGGCCGCCCCAGTTTTCCGCTCGGGCCCTCGACCACAACTGATGTCATGGATCAGCAAAGGTCTGAGCTGGGGTCCAGCCAAGGACATGCCTATACTGCAAAGCCGCATTCGAGATCTCTTCAATGGAGATTTTAGTTTGGTTGTGGTAATACAAGTTATGCTGGTTCGTCAAGTCCAGCCTTGCAAACGCCGGCCCCTTCGCTTGTGGGAGTTCAATCCCGAGGGGCCGTGTGTCATTCAAAATTTCCTCGGCCTGACGCACGAGGAGATGTACAAATCATTCTTTGGACCTCAGGTAGAGTGTCCGAAAATTACCGAGGACGTGGGCCTGAGCCGTAACCGCGCCGCCGAACAGGTAAGGAATCTTCCGGCCGAACATACTATCTCTCACTTGTTACGAAGTTATTTCTGAGAGTTCGCTTTTTGACCAAGACTGGCTGACAAAGGCGAAGTTGATTCGGTGTTCGGCCCCCCTCCCTGAGGGTTTGGAGAATCCGGTATTGGAAAAGATGCTCCAGGTCGCACCTTGCCTGGAGCCCTTGAAGGAAGATACTGGGGAGGATAATACGGGCGGACGCGGGCCCCCAACGCTGCCCATTCTAACTGAGGGAGCGAGCGTCTCCATGAAGGAAGACGACCGGAGGAGGAAAAGGACTACGCCCGGGGATTCGGAAGCCGAAGCTTCCAAACGGGAGAAGAAGTCTCCCACAGAGGGTCCTACCTCGGGGGGTGCTTTTGTCGCACAAAGTCCGCGGGGGGATCAATTCTCCAGCGAGTCATAAGTGACCCGAAATATTTTAATAGTACAGGTATGCCATCCTTTTCTTCTGAGAAAATAACCACCGCATATATCTTTGCAGTTCGGGTGTTAGCCCCTCTCAAATGAGCTCGTCTTTGGGGGATCTTCTTTCCAGAGATGATGGAGAGCGAAACGCCCCCTCCGGACTCCTCCGCTCCGGAAGCGGGCGACCCCGAAGTGTCATCGCGGAGGGCCTCTCTGGGTCCGGTGAGGCCAGAAGATAATCCTATTGACCCCCGGAGCTCCCAGTGTCCGGCTCCCGAAGAGAGCGGAAAAAAGAGTCCGGCACCGTCTGGTGTGCGAACGGATGTTCTGAGGGAGTTGGTGGGGCGAGCGGCTATCTCAAATGAACACTGTGTGCTGATGAATACGGTGATGGAGAGAATCTCGTCCGCCGAAAGCGGATTGCATGAAGCTTTTATGAGTCTACTGACAGGCTTTGAGGTACGTAAAATAATGTATAATAGTCCTGCACATGCTAGGTGTGCCCTGTGTAGATAGTAGCCCCTGAGACTCTGGTTGTCGTCGGAAACGACGATGAACAGAGGATCATATTCCCAGGTAATAGCCATACTGCCTCTATGTGCAGGTGATGGAAGCTCCGGTGGCTAGCCAGACTAGAGAGTTTGCCCATTTAAAACGGCAGTTGGATGCGGCAGACGCCCACATCGAGCTTGTTAACCAAAGGCTTGACGAGGCACAGGGTAAGTGTCATTATCTGGTAAATGCCACATAGTAAGAGCAGCATGATGCCAGTATCTTTAATATGTTGTGACTGCAGATGGAGCTGCCACTGTTGAAGCCTTGCGGGCAGAACTTGCCCGAGCCAAGGAACAAGCGAGGTTTCGTAATGCGGCTGCTTTGAAGGTGGCCGAAGAGTTGAAAACTGAGAAGGCCGCGCATGGCGAGAGCCAAGATAAGATGGCCAAGATGGCCATAGAATTAAAAGCCGCCGTCGACCGTTGCCGGGTTCTTGAAAAGGAAAACCTAGCGAAGGCATCGGACCTTGAGAAGGCTGATGCGACGAGAAAAGACATCCGCTCTGCTATGAGGGCGAAGGAGGAGCTGCGGGAAGCCAGGGATATTGTAGCTGGGAAATCCTTTATGTTGCGGAGGAAGTTCGGAGATCCACAGTATGCCTCTCTGGATCGGCTATGGAGTTCGGAGGATGTGTATATGGATTTGGCGGCGAGCGCTGCCGATGCGGCCAAGTACTTCCAGGGTCAGACGGATCGTGAAGTGGACCAGCTGTTTTGGACATAATTCCATTCTCCCGAGCGTCCGCTTTCATTGACTGACCTATTAGCCGAATGGGCCGAACTGAATAGGTTATCCGGACTCGCCATGAGGTCTGTTGTGGATCAGCTATGGCCGGAAAAGGCCAAAACTAAACAGCTATTTCAACTTGGTGTAGCAGCTCCTTGACGTGGTGCCGCGCATTAATGCGGTGAAGAGGTCGGCGTGCATAGAGGGCTCATGGATGGCCTTTGCCCGTGTTAAAGCATACTGGGGGGAGATGGATGCTACCACTGTTGCAGCGCGGGATTCGGCCATAGGTCGAATGGCTGCTGAGCACTACTTTGAAGAAGTTCTTGAGGGTGCTCGTTTGATAGAGACCCAGTGCTCAAAAAATATTATGTTTGAGTGATATGTAATCTCATTGTAAGCGAAATGCTTTTATAAATTTTTATAAGGCTATTTTTATACTTTTTCCTGAAAGTAATATGATGCCTCCTGGGCGGCCGTTTATGTATACATGTGTATAACCTGAAAGATTGCAGCCGTCGGCTTCGACCCCCACGCATATAATGCGGAGGTGCTCGCAAAAAACACACGTTCACACTTAACCCAACGTCTTGGTCCTATTAAGGAGGTGATAGCGGAGCGAGCGAGGCAACCAGACTATAATGCTTTAACACTTTCACTTAACCATAGGAGTTTGATAGTGGGGCTACTAGATAGCCCCTGGTGGCTCCGCATTCTCCCGATCCCGGGGTGCGTACATGCCTGGCCGGAAAACGGCCCTTCGTTAAGGCGGAGGAAGTCTAACATTCCAACAGGTCATCGAGTGGTTGACCAGTCTCACGCTATATCATGACAGTCAGTTTTCGGCTTTCTCTACTGAGGTGCTCGTCCGGATGAACCAGGGCACAATCGCAGTAGTTCTCCTGGTGCTACCTTAGCCGGTAAAGTGGAACGTAAGGCACCAAAACACATGAGCCGGGAAAACCCAACATTTGACCAAAGACAATGATTCGGAGCTAATGCATATAGGGCCAAACTCGCGACGCCAAACACTCCCTAAGGTATTCGGTCTTTGTGGTATAAACCGGGCCTAAATAATGGCCGTTGTAAGAAGCCCCTTGTGTCCAGGTACGTGCATTGTTCTGGCGTGGCCACATGCCAAGACGTCAGCATCCTTCTCAACGGTGGATATGTATCAACAAGAGACAGTAAAAAAGGTTTACGCAGGGTCTTAATCTAAAAAGAATCCTTGGGGCGGGTCCCTGCTGCATGTCTGCGCCTGTGTCTCCGTTGTGCCGTATCCTGGACGGGTGTAGCACGATGATCGTCTGTAAAAGAGAGGAATTTAGGTGAAAAAGTTGTCGTGCAAAAAGGATAGTTTTGAGAGAAACCATGTATAATTCAAGATGAGAAGAAATTGCCACTTGTCTGCGCGCGTTGAGCCCCTTGTATTGACAAATAGGGGTGTGACCATTTATTCGGTATAAATAGCAGCGCCGGACTTGATTAGTTGTGTCTGAGGTCTTGACGACCTATTGGATGCTTTCGCTGGTCCGGGCGCCTTTAGTGTGCGGCTCTCTTCGGCGCGCAGAGATCGCTTGATATTTCCTTTCACTGAAATGATGCCACGTGGACCGGGCATCTTGAGTGTGAGGGAGGCGTAGTGTGGTATTGCATTAAAGCGAGCGAAAGCTTCGCGTCCGAGCAGCGCTTGATAGCCACTTTGGAACGGAGCGATGTGGAAGGTTAAATGCTCGCGACGGAAGTTATCGGGGGAGCCGAATATAACTTATAGTAGGAGGGAGCCCATACAATGAGCCCCTGGGCCTGGCGTTACTCCTTTAAAGGTAGTATTGCTATGGCGGATTTTTGTTGGGTCTAACCCCATCCCGTGGATTGTATCCTTATATATTAGGTTTAGACTGCTGCCACCGTCCATCAAGACTCGTGTGAAGTGATATCCGCCAATTACTGGGTCTAATACCAGGGCAGCCCATCCTGCGTGTTGGATGCTTGCTGAGTAATTGCAATGGTCGAAAGTGATTGGTTGAGACGACCAGTGGCAGGACTTCGCGGTGACAAGCACTTGAGTATATTTTCCTGGGAGTGCCGCGTTGTTTTTTCCCTTGATCACGTGTAACACGTTTACTGTTTTGACTTCTGGTGGAAATTTCTTTTGTTCCCCAGTGTCTTGCTTGGGAGGCTCGTCCTCGTCTTCACTTGGTGTATCCTCCCTCTTGTGTACGGCGTTGAGCTTGCCGGACTGCTTGAAGACCCAACATTCTCTGTGGGTATGATTAGCTGGTTTACCAGGGGTACTATGGATCTGACATACTTGGTCCAGAATTTTGTTGAGGCTGGACAATTCATCCCTGGTGCCTTTAGAGGGCGGCTTTTGCTGACCTGGCCGAGAGCTTTTGAATCCGGCGTTTACTACCGTGCCCTTCGTGTTGTGTTCTTTATTCCGACGTTTGTTATTGCTGTTGCGCCGTGATTTCCCGTTTCCATCTCTAACTTCAGATGTACTGGGGTCGCTGGTGCTGCATCTGGCTAGCCAGCTATCCTCACCTGCGCAAAAGCGGGTCATGAGGTTTGTTAATGCGGCCATCGTTCTCAGCTTATTTTGGCCGAGGTGTCTGGCAAGCCGTTCGTCACGGACGCTATGCTTAAAAGCTGCCAAGGCTTCGGTGTCCGGACAGTCGACAATCTGGTTCTTTTTAGTAAGAAACATGTTCCAAAGCTTTCGGGCTGACTCTCCGGGCTGTTGAGTTATATGACTCAAATCGTCCACATCCGGAGGTCGGACATAAGTCCCTTGAAAATTTGCCTGAAAGGCGTCTTCGAGCTCTTCCCAACTTCCAATGGAGCTTTCAGGGAGGCCTTTAAGCCAGTGACGAGCTGGCCCTTTGAGTTTGAGGGGTAAGTACTTGATGGCGTGGAGATCATCTCCTCGAGCCATATGGATATGAAGGATGTAGTCCTCAATCCAGACCCCAGGGTCTGTTGTTCCGTCGTATGCCTCTATGTTTACAGGTTTGAATCCCTCTGGAAATTCATGGTCCAGCACCTCATCGGTGAAACATAGGGAGTGTGCGGCACCCCTGTAGCTGGGTGTACCGCGTTGTTCGGATGTTTGTTGTGTTGCATTGTATGCTGGGGCGCGCTTGCGTGGTCCATAGATGGATCTTGTTGCGCCGTCCTTTGGGTGCGAGCCCTCGCATGGGTCGCGTGTTGTATTTTGAGTGGCGTTGTATGCCACTCTGTGTTGGTAGAGGGGTCGTCTATCCGGCCAGGTGGCTGCTTTGATATTTGGTTGTGGGGGGTCTGAGGCCTCCTCATCGAATTCAGGTAGCAGCTTCCGCTTTGGGTAGCTCTTGGAGGGGCGATTGTCGCCGTACCTCGCTGCTGTGTTGAGTATTTTACTCCATCTAATTTGGAGTGTGTCTTGTGCAGCCTTGAGCCTTTGCTTCTGCTTTTTAAGACTCCTCGCGGTGGCAACAAGCCTTTTACGGGCATTCTGCTGCTCCGGGTGCCTGTCCGGCGTTATGTCGTCTGGACTATTATCCTTGATAGAATTTGTTTGCTCGGTTTGATTATCTGGATTGCCGTTGTCCGGCAGTGGTTCGCCCTGCTCCAGCGCTGGGTCTGTGTGATCGTTATTTCTGTCGAGGCGGGATTTGGGGCGGCGCTTGCGTCGCCGCTTTGACTGCTTCTCGAGGGAACAAGCCTTCGGTGCGTCCTTCCGCTCCTCATTGTCATCTTTTGGTGCGTCCACCATGTATACGTCATATGACGAGGTGGCTTTCCCGGGCCCAATAGGCGCTGGTTCTTCATTGTCTCTTTCATCAGCGTCCATACCGTCGATGTCTTTGGAGTCGAAGTCGAGCATGTCGGTTAAATCGTCGACAGTGGCTACAAAGTGGGTGGTGGGTGGGCTTTGAATTTCTTCATCGTCCGTATTCCAACCTTGCTGACCATAGTCCGGCCAGGGCTCTTGTCGTGGTTTTGTCACGGCAGATGTCCTCGTGAAAGGACTTAGTTGTGGAGCCATCGCAATGGGTTAGCTTGAAGGGGTTAAAGCGGACACAGGGACGCAAGAGAGTTTATACTAGTTCGGCCCCTTCGATGAAGGTAAAAGCCTACATCTAGTTGTGATGGAATTGATGGGGTTTCGATGACTAGGGAGCAAACAAGCTTCTCCAAAGTCTCGAGTTGTTGTCTGTTGTCCTTGAACCGCCGCCGAGTCGTCCCCTTATATATATGGGTGACGCCCGTCGGTTTACAGAGTCCCAACACCGGCTTATATACGTGTTCGGTTTGGTCTCTACTTATTCCTAACTTACAATACAAGTTTAAATACCGACGCCGGTTTACGGCTACAGGCCTTAAACCGATCATGAGCTTTAAGCCCCCATCTACCTTCATGGGCTTTAACATACTTAACTACTGATGAAGTTAACCCGGCCCAGATAGGCCGGTTTACGCCCAGTAGTAATATCCCCAACATTAGGCCCCAGATTGATTTGAATAGGTTCATGTCAATCCTTTAGCAAAAAACTTCATCTTCAACATCGTCTTGTAGTTTGTTGAACTGCCGTGATGTCATCTTCTCTGGTCGTTGTAAACCGGCGTGACATCACCTGTTATAAAGAAACTTATCCATGATACCTTTTTTGTTTAATAGGTATGCGACAATTGAGGCGACAACTTCGTTTCCAAACCCACGGTCCCTTGATTTTCGCACATGACACATGTCCCTTGCTTTATAAATAGGACCGAAGGGTCATTTCTTTTTCCCCTTCGTGCCCTTCTGCTTCGTCTTCCCCGTGTCGTCCAGCTTCGGAGCTCCGCTGCCGTCGACGACCTCTGCTCCAACCTTGGCCGCTGCATCACCCTGATTGTACCAGAGCATCGCGGCGACCTTCTGTTTCTTCCTTGGCTCCGGTGTCGTGGTTTTGTCATGGCAGATGTCCTAGAGAAAGGACTTAGTCGTGGAGCCATCGTGACGGGTTAGCTTGAAGGGGTTAAAGCGGACACAAGGACGCAAGAGAGTTTATACTAGTTCGGCCCCTTCGATGAAGGTAAAAGCCTACGTCTAGTTGTTATGGAATTGATGGGGTTTCGATGACTAGGGAGCAAACAAGCTTTGCCTATGTCTCGAGTTGTTGTCTGTTGTCCTTGAACCGCCGCCGGGTCCTCCCCTTTTATACACGAGTGACTCCCGTCGGCTTACGGAGTCCCAATACCGGCTCATAGATGTATCCGGTTTGGTCTCTACTTATTCCTAACTTACAATACAGGTTAACTACTAACGCCGGTTTACGGCTACATGCCTTGAACCGACCATGGGCCTTGAACCCTCCTCTGTCTTCTTGGGCTTTAACATACTTAACTACTGACGAAGTTAACCCGGCCCAGATAGGCCGGTTTATGCCCAGTAGTAATATCCCCAACATCAGGCCCCAGATTGATTTGAATGGGTTCATGTCAATCCTTTAATAAAAGCTTCATCTTCAACATCTTTTTATAAATTGGTAAAACCGCCATGATGTCATCTTCTCTAACTGCTGTAAACCGGAGTGACGTCACCTGTCATAACGAAGCTATCCATTATGCTTCTTTGTTTAATAGATCGGCGGAAATCGAGGCGACAGCTCCGTTTTGTGGCCCCTTGATTGTCGCGCCTGACTCATGTTCTTTCGCCTTATAAATAGGACCGAAGGGTCATTTCTTTTCTCCTTCCGTGCCTTCTTCGTCTTCCTCGCGTTGCCAGCCTCGGAGCTCCGCCACCGCCGTCGACCTCTGCCTCATCCTTGGCCGCTGCATCAACTGAGCGCACCAGAACATCACGGCAACCTTCCGCATCTTCCTCAGCTCCGGTAAACCTTCTATCCTTTCCCCCGCAGATCTGGCCTAGGGTTTCGCAGTTCTTCAGTGTTCATCGTCTGCATCTTGCTCATATGATAGATCTTTAGATGAATCCGCAAATCTTTACTCTGTGCAACGATAGTTGTTTGACCTTCGCCTTCACTTATGCATCTCAAACCATAGATCTATATGAACGTTTTGCTCATTGGTTCGGTACTGCTCCTTTGAACCTCTAAGCATTTTTTTTGAACTTGCTTCAGATCCAATGCTGTAAAGAAATCTTGTGAAACCTGTTTCTGCGTACTTGTCCATCCGCAATCTCAGCTTTTCAATGCTTAGATCAGGCGGTTTAACCTTATAGAAAATTTTCCAAACCGGTATATGCCATTAGTCCCCTTGTTGAACCGCCAGATGTTGGTTGCTTCATGAAACTCTGGTTCAGATAGTTCTGTCTCCGGTTTAACCGTGCACATACCAACCTACCTTGATCAAATGCATTTTTGAATCGGGATCTTCTACCTTGCAGATTCCATCATGGCCAAGCAAGTATATGAGTGCAATTGGGTTCCTTCTCGCGTCACAGAGGATCAACTGGACGATTTAGTCCTGATTGGCGCTTTAGGCAGCAAAGATACCATCCATTGGAGGGCTCCTGGCAAAGAATTCCCTCCCACACCTCGAGAAGGAGAGGTTGTTGTTTTCGTAGATCACTTAGCCCGGGGCTTTAAGCTGCCCGGTTCTAAATTTTACCGGGATGTTTTAGCCGATTTCCAACTCCATCCGCAAGACACTGGCCCCAACTCTGTTACAAATATGTGTCACTTCCAAGTGCTCTGTGAGGTGTTCTTTCAAGAGGAGCCCACAGTGGAATTGTTCAGAGACCTTTTCCATCTAAACCGCCGTACTGAGTTTACTAATGGCTCTAATACAGAGTTGGGTGGCGTGGCGATTCAGAAAAGGAAAGAGTTCACATACCCTCACGCCAAGCTGCACAGTCACCCCAAGGAGTGGAATCAGACATGGTTCTACTGCAAAGACACCTCCCCCGCTGGTGAGAATCCCTCGCCTGGCTTTCGTCCGGAGCGGCTCAGCAATACACACCCTTTTCCTCAAAGATTGACTGCCCAGGAGAGAAGCAAATATGCTCCCCAACTCTCAAAGCTCAGAGCCTTTATGGCCAACGGTTTAACAGGGGTTGATCTCGCTCGCTGTTGGATATCATGGAGCATACTGCCCCTTAGTCAGCGCTCCGGTTTGATGTGCGAGTATACTGAAAGTGTTGATGACCCACTGCAAAATTCAAAAATCCAGCTCTCCGATGAAGAAATCACAGAGGCTGTGAATAAGATGCTGAATGAACCGGAACACGTCTGCGCTAGAACCGGCCTGCTTCCCTTCTGTGCCACCAACAAACCGCCAGCTGTAAGACTTTGATTTTTTTCTTTGCTGAATCTGTTATTGATATGTCTGGTCATTGTTTAATATCAGTGTCTGCATAATCAGGGCAATGATCCGTTTTGGAGCAAAAAACTGCCACAGGAGAAACCAGAAAAACCAGACAAACCGGAAAGAGCAACCTGGCAAAAGACTAAAGCTGTGAAGAAGACTGCCCACAGGAAACGAACCACTGCATCTTCTAATCTGGCCCCTGATGATGATGTGGATAATCCAGACTTTGAGGTAGAGCTTGACTCACTTGGTTTATTTTTCATGCGTCTTATTGATGATGATATTTGTCAGGATGATGCCGAAGCCAGCCACGCGGATGTTGCAGAGGTAATTATTCTCTCTTCCGATTCAGAAACTTTGCCTTCACAAAAAATCCGCCAGGCAAACCGGAAATTTAAATTTTCTCATCCTCTTGCTTATTTGGATCCTAAATTTCTTATGAAGACCCAACAACACGAAGCTCGTCGCACAACTCGGCACAACGGCCAGGTAGTTACCTCCGCCGGTTTACTGAATAGTTCGGTTCGGAAATGCCATTCAGAGGTCTCTAATTTGCTTGTCAGTGCTTGTCCTAAAGCAGGCTGCTTTCGTCAACCTCTTAATCCGTCTGACTCCGATTACCAGGTTACTTCCCACTCATCTTCTGGCGAGTCATCGGCTACTCAGCTCCCACCGCTTAAAACGGTGCTTGGGTAAGCTATACTTATTGTGATGTTTGCAGTACATCGCCTTAGAACATATGCTGTATTTGATTTATTATTCTTCTCAGGGCCAAACCTAGGCCAAGCAAGAAGGCCCGCCTGGACAAAACGGCCGAAGAAGATGTCGTTCTTGAAGCAGGCAAGACACCCAATGCTGAAGCGGCTATTCCTGAGGATATTCCCAATGATCCACCGCAGCAAGATGATGATCTTATTGCTGAAGAGAGACCTACTGATACCTCAGGTCCTATCCATCAGCCCATAGGTTCCATCCGGATTGAAAGCTCCACCGGTCCAGCAAAACCTACTGACAAGCCAACAGCTCCAGTGCAAACCGGCGGTACCAAGGATGATGAGGTTGTCATTACTGGCACTGGCCATACTGAGCCAAGCAATCCTGTCGCTTTATCCAAACATTCTGCCAAGGAAGAATTTGCTGCCTTTGGTAAAGGCAAGTGGAACGCTGATCTGACGACTTACGCTGCTCTGAACGCCCAAGATATCCATTCCGGCTATCTGAGCCGGCTGTATACCAGTCGTGACTATGAAGCCGGTCTGGTTAATATGATGAAAGATAAATATGAGGTAACTTCCATACGCTCCTTCCTGCTTGTATGCTTCCATTCTTGCTGACTCACCTAGCCCCCAAGGGCCGGTTTGAAATATTCTTTCAAACCGGGACTTAATAATATAAATCTTGATGCTTTGAAATTCGCTGATGTAGCCCCCAAGCGCCGGTTCAACTTAGCGTAGTTAAACCGGTACTTTAAGTAATTGAAACTGCTGCATCAGAATATATATGATCAAATAGCCATTAACCCCCAAGTGCCAAGCTGAATACTTGTATTGATCTTGGGACTTTGTAAACAATTGAAAGATGAAGATCGAATATGCATTAGCCCCCAAGTGCTAAGCGCATAACTTGTTATGTGGTTGGTACTTGACTCCTTATACCGATTTGTTGAAGCATATATCTGTATGCATGCAGACGGAGCTGAAGACGAAAGAAAACCAAGTCATCGATCTTCAAGAAAACCTGAAAACCCAACAGGTTGAAACCTCCAAAGCAAAAGAGGAATTGGCCAGCGCTTTAAGCGCCATGGAACAACTTAAGGAGAACTTCAAGAAGAAACGGGCGGATTGGGCCACTGAAAAGTCCGCTTTGATCAAACAAGCAGAGGATGCCGAGGCTACACTAAAGCCAGTGACGGATGAACTGACCAGCATAAAGCGGCACGTGCATGCCATGACCACTGCTATCTTTGGTAAGCCAGCTTGCCTTCTGAATTGGCTCTGCCTTCTTACAGAGTCGCCGGTTTATTAACCCTTTATGGTATTTCAGGGACACACATTGGTCACTTAGGGTCAGATGTGCGGAAGAAATTGAAAGCCGCCTATACATTGGTTGAACAATTGTATACTGGTGCCCAGCGGATCATCTGTACCGCGTCTCATAACAAACCGGCGCCCACTTTGATTCAAGATACTCTAATGAAACTGTCAGTGCTTCCTGCCCGGGTTGAAGAGCTGAAGAAATATGCTGCTCGAACCGGTGCAATCAATGCCTTAATCTGGGTAAAAGCCTGGGTGCCGGATTTTGATCCTATTGAAGCGGCTCAGGGCTATCCCAGCTTGAAGGAAGACGGGTCAGAATTTGGTGAAGCGGATCTGTGAGCAATAAACCGGGAGGTACGTCCGCTAGCTTGTCAGTTGGCTGAGAAGCAGACTTGTCTCATTATCAAGCGCAATATGACAGTCAGAACAAGCGAATAGCTGCACCAATCCATGAATCGGAAAATCTGATCCCTCCAATCCGTAAGCATACTTACGCTCCCGATATTGATCCGTCATTGCTGATCCACGATGAAGCTGTTTTTCAACCATTAATGGGAATCGACTGGACAACTGTGGATTTCCAGCTGCTGGGTAGAGAAACGGAGGCTGAAGCGGCGCAGGATGACCCACAACCATCAGGCCAGGTTGGTGACCAAGCTTGAACCGGAAGCCGGTTTTAAAACTGCCTCTCCTTTGTGAAAAACAATTATATTATTATGGGCACCATGTTGCCTTGTAATAGGCTAGCTAATACCTTTGATGTTGATATGCCTTCGTGCATAATTTGTTCTTCCTGTGGTAATGAACTTCCGAAAACACTTTCTGAAATGAGAAATTCGTCAAGTGCCACCGCGGTTGTACCGTCAGGCGGAATATGATGTCTGTATATATGAAATCAAAACATCCAAAACAAAATTTTAAGTATATGATCAAATTTTTGAGATACATAATACCTGCCATCGTTGAGTGTGAAGTTGGCTTGGCCAATCTTGAAGCGGAGTTTTGCAAACCCACACTGTTGGAGGAGATAACAGCTCCTGTATATATATATATATATATATATATATATATATATATATATATATATATATAAACCGTGTAAACCGTGCCGGGTTATAATAAACACCGTGTTACTCCATAAGAGGATGTTAACAACAAGGATCAAACCGGGCAAATAGTCTCCGGATTGACGTGAACTGTGTTCCGTCAATTGATTGGTTAAAAAACTTTGTCGGTTTAAAAAACGCAATAAAAAGCAAAAAACCCCCCTTCAAAGAAAAGTGTGAAGCAAAAGCAATGACAAAACCGTTTGCCAAAAAAGGTTTATTTAAGCTGATCAAATGGCGTTACCATGGCCAAACACGACCAAGCTCCCGTTAGGTGTAACTATGGTTCTAGTCAGCCAGGTCCCCAAATGAAACCGTGGCATTTATGCCGACCAAATGGCATGGTCATGGTTCGGGTTCAACCAAGCCCCCAAGTGATTCTGTGGCCTTAGGCCGATCAAGAGGCATGACTGGTTCAGACATGACCAAGTCCCCAAGTGATCTGGTGGCTCTCGCCTATCAAGAGGCATGGTATTGGTTCGGACACGACCAATCCTCCAAGTGATATAACATGATGCTTTTAGCAAAGCGAACTCAAGGGGTAAACCGGAAGCCGCTTTAAAACAACTCCGTGTAACGACACATGATGTAAAAGAACAGATACCCCGCTTTAGCTGAGGTTCCGATTTATTATAGTTAATAAATACATCGATGTACTATGTACATAAGTAGAACCAATGGCTCAGGTATAATAAGGACGAAGATGAGCTATGTTCCACGGCCTGTTGGTCTCCTCCTCTGATGTACGTGAGTCCTTATGTTCTCGAATATAGATCAGATAGTATGACCCGTTGTGCAGATTCTTGCTGACCACGAAAGGCCCCTCCCAAGGTGGGGATAACTTATGCATACCAGTCTGATCTTGGATGAGCCGAAGCACCAAATCTCCCTCCTGAAAGGTTCTGGTTCTGACCCGACGACTGTGATAACGATGAAGATCCTGCTGGTAAATCACCGATCGGGCGGCTGCGATGTCACGCTCTTCATCCAACCGGTCCAAAGCATCTTGCCGTGCTGTCTCGTTATCCGCTTCAATATAAGCTGTTACACGAGGTGAATCATGACGGATATCACTGGGGAGAACCGCCTCCGCTCCATAAACCATGAAGAACGGTGTGTATCCGGTTGATCTGTTGGGTGTTGTATTGATGCTCCATAGCACAGATGGTAATTCTTCTACCCAACAACCCGGCATTCTCTAAAAAGGAACCATGAGCCGGGGCTTGATGCCTCTCAGGATCTCTTGATTAGCTCTTTCTGCTTGACCATTGGACTGTGGATGTGCCACTGATGAAACGTCGAGCCGGATGTGCTCCCGTTCGCAGAACTCCTTCATAGCACCTTTGGACAAATTGGTACCATTATCTGTGATAATACTGTGCGGAAAGCCAAACCGGAAAATCACCTTTTTGATGAACTGAACCGCCATGGCCGTATCACACTTGCTAACAGGTTCTGCCTCCACCCACTTTGTAAACTTGTCAACCGCCACCAGGAGGTGGGTCTTCTTATCTTTGGACCTTTTGAAAGGCCCAACCATATCCAGCCCCCAAGTCGCAAACGGCCAAGTAATTGGAATCATTCTCAATTCTTGAGCCGGTACATGAGCACGTCTTGAAAACCTTTGGCAACCATCACATCGTCTGACCAGATCCTCCGCATCCGCATGAGCAGTTAACCAATAAAAGCCATGGCGAAACTCTTTAGCCACCAGAGACTTTGAACCGGCGTGGTGACCACAATCTCCTTCGTGGATCTCACGCAAAATTTCACGGCCTTCTTCAGGGGACACGCAACGTTGAAAAGCTCCTGATACACTGCAATGATGCAACTCGCCATTGATGATAGCCATGGACTTGGATCGCCGGATTATCTGCCGGGCCAGAATCTCATCATCTGGCAACTCGCCCCGGTTCTTGTACGCCAGGTAAGGAAGCGTCCAATCTGGAATAACATGAAGAGCTACCACCAATTGAGCCTCCGGATCAGGAATAGCCAAATCCTCTTCACCAGGGATCTTCACCGACGGGTTGTGCAGCACATCCAGAAAAACATTGGGCGGGACCGGTTTGCACTGAGAGCCCAGCCGGCTTAAAGCGTCCGCCGCTTCATTTTTCCGCCGGTCCACGTGGTCCACCTGATAGCCTATGAAATAACCTGCAACAATATCCACCTCACGACGATATGCTGCCATGAGTGGGTCCTTGGAGTCCCAAGTGCCAGACACCTGCTGAGCCACAAGGTCCGAGTCACCGAAGCACTTAACTCGACCTAGATTCATCTCCTTAGCGATCCGGAGACCATGAAGCAAGGCTTCATACTCAGCTGCATTGTTAGTACAAGGGAACATTAAGCGGAGAACATAACAAAACTTATCTCCTCGTGGGGAGGTTAATACGACTCCAGCCCCCGAGCCTTCCAATTGCCTGGATCCGTCAAAATGGATGGTCCAATACGTATGATCCGGCTTTTCTTGAGGTGCTTGCATTTCTGTCCAATCATTGATGAAATCAACAAGTGCTTGAGTCTTAACCGCTGTCCGAGGCACATACTTCAAACCGTAGGGCCCCAGCTCTATAGCCCACTTGGCAATCCGGCCAGTTGCTTCCCGGTTCTGGATGATATCTTCTAAAGGAGCAGAACTGACCACTGTAATTGGACGCCCTTGGAAGTATTGTTTAAGCTTCTGGCTTGCCATAAAAACTCCATACACCAGCTTCTGCCAATGCGGATACCTTTGCTTGGACTCAATGAGCACCTCGCTGATATAATAGACCGGACGTTGAACCGGATGCTCCTTACCTGCCTCCTTTCGCTCTACCACAATAGCCACGCTGACCGCCCGAGCTAAGTGCGTGCTCAGCGAGTTGCCTCGGTACACCTGGCATGTCAGAGGGCTTCCATGCAAAAATGTCCCGATTCTCACGAATGAACTCGATGAGCGCGCTTTCCTATTTCGGATCCAAGTTGGCACTGATGCTGAACTGCTTGGACGAATCACTAGGTACGAAGTCAACAAGCTTAGTTTCTGCTCCCGATTTGAACTTCAGGGCCGCATCATGCTCCGTAGTTGGCTTTTTCAACGGAGTCATGTCCTCGGTGGCACAAACTGACTCTACATAAGCCGCATCTCCTTCCTCGCATTCCAAAGCGATTTTGCGGCTTCCGTGAACCGTTATTGTCCCCTTGTGACCCGGCATCTTAAGCTGCAAATACACATAACAGGGCCGGGCCATAAACTTGGCGTAGGCCGGTCGCCCAAACAGGGCATGATATGGACTTTGGATTTTCACCACTTCAAACGTCAATATCTCCGACCTGGAATCATGATCATCCCCAAAGGCCACTTCCAGAGGTATCTTACCAACGGGATGTGCTGATCTGCCAGGCACTACACCTTGGAATACTGTATTAGACGGTTTAAGATTCTTATCTGTTAGTCCCATACGACGGAAGGTCTCATAATACAGGATGTTAATGCTGCTCCCTCCATCCATGAGCACCTTGGTGAACTTGTAACCTCCCACCTGAGGCACCACCACCAAAGCCAACTGACCCGGATTATCGACCTAGGGAGGGTGATCTTCTCTGCTCCATATGATTGGCTGTTCAGACCAACGTAGATAACAGGGTATGGCCGGTTCAACAGAGTTGACCGCCCGCCTCTGAACTTTCCGGTCTCGCTTGTCCAAGCTAGTGGTGAAGACATGGTACTGCCCATTACTCAACTGCTTTGGGTTGCTCTGGTAACCTGACTGTTGCTGTTGTTGGTTGTAACCACCCTGGTTGTTCTGACTATTTTGACCATTATGTCCGCCCGGATTACCATTGAATCCTGAACCGGAACTTCCTCCTCCATAACCCGGCCCGGATCCCGAGCCACCGCCAGATTCGTGATCATACCAGAAATTATTAGAATTCTTGAACTCCTGCATAATAAAGCAATCTTTCCAAAGGTGGTTTGTCGGCGCCTCCTTCGTCCCATGTCTTGGACAGGGCTGGCTTAGCAGATAGTTTAGGCGGTTTGGGTTAGGGTTGGGCGCTCCATTACGATTTTCGGCCTACCCTTGCGTCGCTGGCCATTGTCCTGTGCGTTGGTATTAGCCACAAAGTCCATGTTACCATCCGCTTTACGCTTGCCTCCTCCACCATTGCCTGCCCAGTGATGCTGCTGACCTTTGGAGCTGCTGTTCTTCTTCCCTTTCCCTGTCTTGTCATCATCAGATTCGGGATCCTTGGTACTATCAGAATCAGCATATTTCACCAAAGCGGCCATGAGGGTCCCCATGTCGGTGCAATGACGCTTCATCCGTCCCAACTTCAGCTTCAGGGGTCCAAACCGGCAGTTGCCTTCTAGGGTTAATACTGCAGTGTCAGCGTTGATGCGGTCTGAGGAGTGCAACACTTGTGAAACCCGACACACCCAATGAGTCGTTGATTCTCCTTCCTCCTGGACGCATGCAGCTAAGTCCACTATCGACATAGGCTGTTTACAGGTATCCTTGAAATTGCTGATAAACCGGGCTCGTAATTGGGCCCATGAACTAATAGAATTAGCTAGCAAGCTTTTTAACCAAGTGCGGGCCGTTCCTTCGAGCGTCATGGTGAAGTATTTCGCACACACCGCGTCATCCACATCAAGCATCTCCATGGTCATCTCATAGCTCTCCATCCATGTCTCTGGAGGTTGATCCGCCGTGTAATTTGGTACCTTGCGTGGGCCATTGAAATCCTTGGGCAGGCGCACATTGCGTAAAGCGGGGATAAGGCAAGGCACCCCCAAAGAACTAGAAGTAACACCAGGTTCAGCCAAGGTGATTGGACGAACCGGCGTGAGCTGCCGAGCCTGATGCTGTGTGGCTAACTCGGCCTCCCTGCGCGCGCGGGCCCGGTCCACCACTCCCTGAGCGTCATCAGCACCACCCGCCGGGTTGTTGTCACGGGGTGCCCCACATCGTTCATTACTCGACACTGCCGGTTCATCCATGTGTCTACTATAGCTCCGGCTTTGTAACGCCCCGGATATAACTTTCCCAATTTGTACTCCAACTCTTGCCGTTTCCGGCGTTAAGTTATATTTATTTCCTCGGGTTCGGGTCTTTGTCTCCGTGTGTTGTTTTCATTGTCATGCATCTCATATCATGTCATCATGTGCATTGCATTGGCATACGTGTTCATCTCATGCATTCGAGCATTTTCCCCGTTGTCCGTTTTGCATTCCGGCGCTTCATTCTCCTCCGGTGGTCAATTCTACCTTTCTTTCGTGTGTGGGGATTAAACATTTCCGGATTGGGCCGAGACTTGCCAAGCGGCCTTGGTTTACTACCGGTAGACCGCCTGTCAAGTTTTGTATCATTTGGACTTCGTTTGATACTCCAACGGTTAACCAAGGGACCGAAAAGGCCTCGTGTGTGTTGCAGCCAACACCCCTCCAATTTGGCCCAAAACCCACCAAACTCTGCTCCATCATCTAGAGCGTTCGATCACGATCGCGTGGCCGAAAACCGCACCTCATTTGGACTCTCCTAGATCCCTCTACATATAAATATAGCCTCCTCCCCGAAATTCCGGATCAAACCCTAGATCTCTCCCTCACCTCGCGCACCGGACGAAAACCTGCCATTCGGACGTGTCCGACCCGCCTCTCCGCCGCCACGTGGCGCTCCCCGATTCGCCGCCGCCCTCTCTCTCCACCCAGCACCGTCGAAGCCCGCCGGCCCGCGGGAGGCCCTCCCCGGCCCGCGCGAGGCCGCGCCGCCCCGCGGCTTCTTCCCCGCTGCTGATCCGCCCCGCCGCCTCCTCAGCCGCGCCCTGCCGCCTCCGTCGCCGGCCGCCGCCGCACCGGGCCGCCGCGACCGCCGCCGCCTCCACGCGCCTACGCCGCCGCCTCCACGCGTCGCCGGCGTCGCGCCCGGCCCCGCCGTCCTTCTCCGACCCCGACGAACTCCGGCCTCCTTCCTCCCCTCACGCCGGCGAGCTCCGCCCGCTCCGGCGCCGGCCATCTTCGTTTTTCGCGCGCGTGAACAGTGCGTCGGGCCGGATCTCAGATCTAAAAAACCCTAGGGTTGACTTTCCCCCTCTCCCCTCATTTTTTATGCAAACTTTGACCTGTGATATCTCCGCATCCGTAGCTCCGATTTGGACATATAGCATATCAAAATGTTTGTCTCGATGAGTACATCATTTCATTCCATTGCATCATTTTCATTTCAGTTCATCTTGATGCCCGAAATGCTGTTAGAAGAGGGCTTCGTGAGTTAATTGTTAGATCTGCTAGTTCATCTTAGACTTTTGTCATTTTTGCCATGATTGTTGTGTGCATGATATGCCCATGAGTCCTATATATGTTTTGTTAAGGATTTTGTTATCTTTACAGAGGTGCAACCCATGCATTTTTGTGATGTGTGTGGTGACTTGTGCAAGCTTGCAAAGTGAGGCACCCGGTAACTCTGTTTTCAGGGACTTAGTAGTTTTCACTAAGTCTAGGATTATTTAGTTCATGATGCCATATGTTCATGCTGTTTCCTAGTGATCCGTGCCTCTTTTGAGGATGATCAGTAAAGGAGTTTTGTTAATATTGTGATGCTCTATCCATCCATGTCTTTGTCTGCAATTATGGAGCACCCTAGCTTGAGTCAATCGAGCTCTACTTTTGCTTCGTTGTGAATCTGGGCAGATCATCAACTTGTTTGCGATTTTGCCGATGTTATTGTAGTTGATCCATGCATGCTATGCCATTGTTCTTGCCATGTCTAGCTTGAATTTTGTGCCTCCTTAATGGATGTATGCTTGCCTTGCCATGACTTGCACCCTGGTGAGTGCATCGAGCTCGTTTACATGCCTTCGTGAGTTAAATTTCAGCATGTGTCAGTTTTCACTAAGTCTGAAAACTGATTATGTTTTAGCTATGTTCGTGTGCTTGTTAGTGTATTTTGTGACCCCTTTTGGCTCAAGGTCACTAAGGATCTTTTGTTAAGCTTGTTGAGTAGCTCCATGCCATGTTCTTCTTTGTCTTAATGAGGTCCTATAGCATGTTGTTTTGTTGCTCCGAAGAGGGCTTCATGATCTGAAATTTCAGACAAGTGTTAATTTCACTAAGTCTGAGATCTGTTTATCATTTGCGTTTTTGCCATGCTTGTTTGAACCTCATAATGGATGAATTGGCCGTGGCTCAGTGCTAGTCTTTTGTTAAGCATCTTGAATGCTTCCCTGCCATGTATTTTGATGCCATGTTTGAGTGCTGTAGCATGTTCATTTCGTTGCATTTAGATGCCTACTTGCTGTAAATCGCAGACCGGTGCCAATTTTGAATCGCTTGCCATTTCCAAACCGTAACTCCGATTCCGGCGTTCTTTATATCGTTTTCAAGCGATTTCCTCCCATCTTTCCAGTGTCACACTTAGTTTTCCAAGTTGAGGCCAGGTTCATGCATCTCCTGTCATATCTTGCATTTTGCATCCCGCATCGCATCCCGCATAGCATACCATCATTGCATCTTATTGTTTGAGCTTGCGTGTGGTTGATTGTATCCTTGTTGCTTGTTTGTCTTGTTTGGGTAGAGCCGGGAGACGAGTTCGCTAACGAGGAGCCCGTTGAGTTTGCTTTTGAGGATCCAGTCAACTCTGACAGCTTTGCAGGCAAGATGATCATACCCTCGAAATCACTACTATCTTTGCTATGCTAGTTTGCTCGCTCTTTGCTATGCCAATGCTACGATCCCTACCTTTTGCTTGTTAGCCTCCCAATTGCCATGTCAAACCTCTAACCCACCATGTCCTAGCAAACCGTTGATTGGCTATGTTACCGCTTTTCTCAGCCCCTCTTATAGCGTTGCTAGTTGCAGGTGAAGATTGGAGGCCGTTCCTCGATTGGAACATTTATTTACTTGTTGGGATATCATTATATTGCTATGTTATCTTAATGCATCTATATACTTGGTAAAGGGTGGAAGGCTCGGCCTCTCGCCTAGTGTTTTGTTCCACTCTTGCCGCCCTAGTTTCCGTCATATCGGTGTTATGTTCCCGGATTTTTGCGTTCCTTACGCGGTTGGGTTATAATGGGAACCCCTTGATAGTTCGCCTTGATTAAAGCTTTTCCAGCAATGCCCAACCTTGGTTTTACCATTTGCCACCTAGCCCTTTTCTTTCCCTTGGGTTCTGCAGACTCAAGGGTCATCTTATTTTAACCCCCCTGGGCCAATGCTCCTCTGAGTGTTGGTCCCACTGAGCGATGTCCGAGGCTACCAGGGGCAACTCTGGGCTGGCTTACCCGACGTCTGGCTCATCTGAGTGTGCCCTGAGAACGAGATATGTGCAGCTCCTATCGGGATTTGTCGGCACATTCGGGCGGTGTTGCTAGTCTTGTTTTAACCTGTCGAAATGTCTTGAATTACCGAGATACCGAGTCTGATCGGAACGTCTTGGGAGGAGGTCTATTCCTTCGTTGACCGTGAGAGCTTGTCATGGGCTAAGTTGGGACTCCCCTGCAGGGATTGAATTTTCAAAAGCCGTGCCCGCGGTTATGGGCAGATGGGAATTTGTTAATGTCCGGTTGTAGATAACTTGAACTTAATTTAATTAAAATGAATCAACTGAGTGTGTAGCCGTGATGGCCTCTTCTCGGCGGAGTCCGGGAAGTGGACACGGTGTTGGAGTAATGTTTGCGCAGGTTACTCTCTATAGTTTCTCGCTCGCGCCTTGCCTTTCTCTTCCCGCTCTCTTTTGCGAATAAGTTAGCCATCATATATGCTAGTCGCTTGCTGCAGCTCCACTTATATTTGCCTTACCCCTTCCTATAAGCTTAAATAGTCTTGATCGCGAGGGTGCGAGATTGCTGAGTCCCTGTGGCTCACAGATTCCTACTATACTAGATGCAGGTCCAGGTGATTCCGCTCCAGGTGACGCCTACGAGCTCAAGTGGGAGTTCGACGAGGACTCTCAGCGTTACTATGTCTCTTTTCCTGATGATCAGTAGTGGTGCCCAGTTGGGGGTGATCGGGACCGTGTCGCATGTTGGGTTTTCTTCTATTTTGGCGTCGTAGTCAGGCCATGAGTGTTTGGATGATGTATGTTATTTATGTACTTTGATTTGACGTGGCGAGTGTAAGCCAACTATGTATCTCCCCCTTTTATTCTATATATTACATGGGATGTTGTGATGATTGCCTAACTTGCGACATTGCTTTCAATGCGGTTATGTCTCTAAGTCGTGCCTCGACACCTGGGAGCTATAGCCGCATCGAGGGCGTTACAGGCTTGGACGGGGGAACGAGTGGATCCGATCGCGACTGTACGAGTATGCTTCCTGTTGGGCCAAAGCTGTCCTCAGAAGTTTCTTGACCCGTCGCGTCTCTACTGCCTGCGTCGAGTCACCTTCAATTGGAATGGCCTCCAGCCATGTAGCAGCGGCAACAAGATTGTCCATTGGGTTGGAGTAGTGACCCGGAGGTGTTAAAGCAGCCTGAGGTACAACGGTGTTTTGAGGAGGCGGGTCCATCTGACGAGGCTGAATCGGTGCACCGATCCCAGGGGCTTCTGCCCGGTTTCCCTCCAGCAGATTGCCGGCTCTTGGTCCTGGAGTGTTGAAAAGGTCTCTGGCCTCGAAAACTGGAGGTAAGCGGGATCGGTGCTTCCTCCTCATGAATTCATGCGACGCGCTCTGGTCCAACATAAGCTTGTAGGCTGTGCATCTAAAGCGGCCCGCTCTGCGGCCATCCTGGTGTCCTCAGCCGCTAGATCCGCCTTGGCCTAGGTGATCTGTTCCTTTACCTTTGCAATCTCCGCGTTGTGAACATCCTGATCCGGCGAATTAACTTCCGCCATAAGCACAGCCAACACATCAAATAGTTCTGATAAAACCTGAGCCGGCGGGCGCACAGGGCCTCCTGCCCCGGCAGCCGTCGCCGCTGCTGAACCGGAGACCGTTGCCGCAGCTGTCGAAGAATGAAGCGCTGCATGTGTGCCGGCCATGAATATTCCAACCCGGTTGGGCAGATCAGAGGGTCCGGAATACTATCGCCATCGGAACAACTCCCAATCCGGCCATCTTGTAGCTGATAAAGAGATTCGGTTTCTCCGGTCGAAGATTCTTCACCGGAACAAACGACGGTCGCGCCGTGAAATTCCGATCCGTCCTCATAACTTCCTCCATGGACGACTCCCATGAAGGCACGCTTCATGGCCGGTTTAACCCGGGCGGATCGCGCACGCTGAGCCATCTCGATGAGGTCGGTGCAGATGTCCGGCTCAGGGCCCGGCTCACCGATCTTGCCAATGAAAACATGAATGCTACCAAAGGGGACCCGGTACCCGTACTCAACTGAGCCGGCCTCGGGGCCCCAGCCTGCGTCGTCGATGTAGAGCTTACCGCGACGACTCTTAGTCATCCGGCCTACAGCGTAGCCCTCGAGTCCTTCAAAGCGGCCCTCCAAGAACCAGAAACCATCGTGCGACAGCCCCACGGTGGGCGCCAACTGTCGTGGTTTTGTCAGGAAGATGTCCTAGAGAAAGGACTTAGTCATGGAGCCATCGTGATGGGTTAGCTTGAAGGGGTTAAAGCGGACACAAGGACGCAAGAGAGTTTATACTAGTTCGGCCCCTTCAATGAAGGTAAAAGCCTACGTCTAGTTGTTATGGAATTGATGGGGTTTCGATGACTAGGGAGCAAACAAGCTTCGCCTATGTCTCGAGTTGTTGTCTGTTTTCCTTGAACCGCCGCCGGGTCGTCCCCTTATATACACGGGTGACTCCCGTCGGCTTACGGAGTCCCAATACCGGCTCATAGATGTATCCGGTTTGGTCTCTACTTATTCCTAACTTACAATACAGGTTAACTACTAACGCCGGTTTACGGCTACAGGCCTTGAACCGAGCATGGGCCTTGAACCCTCCTCAGTCTTCTTGGGCTTTAACATACTTAACTACTGACAAAGTTAACCCGGCCCAGATAGGCCGGTTTACGCCCAGTAGTAATATCCCCAACATCCGGTGAGTTCTTCACCTTTTCCTTCGTAGATCCGTTCTAGGGTTTCCAAGTTCTTTAGTGTTCATCGTCTGCTTCGTACTCATATGATAGATCTTAGATGAACCTGTGAACCTTTGCTCTATGTAGCGGTAGTTTTTAGCATCCGCCTTCACTTACATGCCTCAAGACCATAGATCTACCTGTATCTCTGCCCATTGATTCGGTACTGTTCTTTTTTGAACCTTGAATATTTTCCTTCTTTTCTGAACTTGCTTCAGATCCTTCGCTGTAGAGAAATCTTGTGAAATCTGTTTCTGTACACTTACCCATCCGCAATCTCAACTGTTTCAATGCTTAGATCCGGCGGTTTAACTTGGTGTAGAAAAAAATTAACCAACCGGTATATACCATTAGTCCCCTTGCTGAACCGCCAGATGCTGTTGCTTCATAAAACTCCGGTTTAGATAGAGCTGTCTCCGGTTTAACATTGTACAAACCAGTGTACTTTAATCAATGCATTCTTGAACCGGAATCACCTATCTTGTAGATTTCATCATGGCCAAGCAAGTATATGAGTGCAACTGGGTTCCTTCTCGCGTCACAGAGACTCAACTGAACAATTTAGTCCTGATCGGCGCTTTAGGCAGCAAAAACACCATCCATTGGAGGGTCCCTGGCAAAGAATGCCCTCCCACACCTCAAGAAGGAGAGGTTGTCGTTTTCGTAGATCACCTAGCCCGGGGCTTTAAGCCGCCCGGTTCTAAATTTTACCGGGATGTTTTGGCCGATTTTCAACTCCGCCCACAAGACACTGGCCCCAACTCTGTTACAAACATGTGTCACTTCCAAGTGCTCTGTGAGGTGTTCTTTCAAGAGGAGCCCACAGTTGAGTTGTTCAGAGACTGCTTCCATCTAAACCGCCGCACTGAGTTTACTGATGGTTCCAATACGGAATTGGGTGGTGTGGCGATTCAGAAAAGGAAAGAGGTCACATACCCTCACGCCAAACTACACAGCCATCCCAAAGAGTGGAATCAAACATGGTTCTATTGCAAAGACACCTCCCCTGCTGGTGAAAATCCTTTGCCTGGCTTTCGTCCGGAGCGACTTAGCAATACACACCCCTTTCCGCAAAGGTTGACTGCCAAGGACAGAAGCAAATACGATCCTCAACTGTCCAAGCTCAGAGCCTTCATGGCCAACGGTTTAACAGGGGTTGATCTCGCTCGCTGTTGGATATCGTGGAGCATACTGCCCCTTAGTCAGCGCTCCGGTTTGATGTGCGAGTATACTGGCAGTGTTGATGACCCACTACGACATGCTAACATCCAGCTCACCGACGAAGAAATCACAGAGGCTGTGAATAAAATGCTGAATGAACCGGAACACGTCTGTGCTCGAACCGGCCTGCTTCCCTTCTGTGCCACCAACAAACCGCCAGCTATAAGAGTTTGATTTTTCTTTTTACTGAACCTGTTATTGATATATCTGGTCATTGTTTAATATCAATGTCTGTTTAAACAGGGTAATGATCCGTTTTGTAGCAAGAAACTTCCACAGGAGAAGCCAGAAAAAATAGACAAACCGGAACGACCAACCCGGCCAAAGACTAAAGTCGTGAAACGGTCTGCTCATAAGAAGAAAACCACTGCATCTTCTGATCCGGCCCCTGATGATGATGTGGGTAATCCGGACCTTGAGGTAGAGCTTGAATCACTTGGCTTATTTTTCATGCGCCTTATTAATGATGATATTTGTTAGGATGATGCCGAAGCCAGCCATGCTGATGCTGCAGAGGTAATTACTCTCTCTTCCGATTCAGACCCTTTGCCTTCACTAAAAATCCGTCAGGCAAACCGGAAGGTTAAATTTTCTCATCCTCTTGCTTACTTGGATCCCAAATTTCTTATGAAGACCCAACAGCACGAAGCTTGCCGCACAACCCGGCACAGCGGCCAGGTAGTTACCTCCGCCGGTTTACCGAACAGTCCGGTTCGGAAACGCCGTTCAGAGGTCTCTAATTTGCTTGTCAGTGCTTGTCCTAAAGCAGGCTGTTTTCGTCAACCTCTTAATCCATCTTACTCCGATTATCAGGTTACTTCCCACTCATCCTCTGGCGAGTCATCGGCTACTCAGCTGCCACTGCTCAAAACGGTGCTTGGGTAAGCTATACTTATAATATTTCTGGTACATCACCTTGTAACATATGCTGTATTTGACTTTGTTATTCCTTTCAGGGCCAAGCCTAGGCCGAGCAAGAAGGCTCGCCTGGATAAAGCGGCCAAGGAGGACACCGTCCCTGAACCGGGTAAAACACCAGATCTTGAAGCGGCTATTCATGAAGATATACCCAATGATCCACCACAGCAGGATGACGATTTTATTGCTGAAGAAAGGCCTATTGACGCCTCAGGCCCTGTCAACCAGCCCACAAGCCCCATCCGGTTTGGGAGATCCACGAGTCCATCCCATCCTGCTGACAAACCGACTGCGCCAGTGCAAACCGGTGATGCTAAGGATGATGAAGTTGTAATTACTGGTATTGGCCGTACAGAGCCCAGCAATCCTGTTGCTTTATCCAAGCATACCGCCAAAGAAGAATTTGCTGCCATGGGCAAAGGCAAGTGGAATGTTGACTTGGTGACCTATGCTGCTCTGAATGCCCAAGATCTTCATTCTGGCTATCTGAACCGGTTGTATACCAGCCATGATTATGAAGCTGGTCTGGTGAATATGATGAAAGAGAAATTTGAGGTAACTTCCATGTGCTTTTCCCTGCTTGGACATTTCAATCTTGTTAATTCTCCTAGCCCCCAAGGGCCGGTTTAGAATCTTCATTCAAACCGGGACTTGCTAATATAAATCTCCATACTTCGGAATTCGCTGATGTAGCCCCCAAGGGCCGGTTCAACTTAGCGTAGTTAAACCGGGACTTTAAGTAATTGTCATCTTTATTTGAGTAAATAGCCATTAGCCCCCAAGTGCCAAGTGCATAACTTGTTATGTGGTTGGTACTTCAATTGTTGTACTGCTTGCGGAATCATATATCTGTAGGTATGCAGGCTGAGCTGAAGACAAAAGAAAACCAAGTCGCCAATCTCCAAGAAAATCTGAAATCCCAACAAGCTGAAACCTCCAAAGCAAAAGAGGAATTAACCAGCGCTTTAAGCGCCATGGAACAGCTTAAGGAGGGCTTCAAGAAAGAGCGGGCAGATTGGGCCACTAAAAAATCCGCTTTAACCAAACGAGCAGAAGATGCCGAGGCTGCACTGAAACCAGTGGTGGACGAACTGACCAGCATAAAGCGGCATGTGCATGCCATGACCGCTGCTATCTTTGGTAAGCTGGCTTGATTTCTGGATTGATTCGGCCGTCTTATAGAGCTGCCGGTTTGTTAACCCTTTGTAATATTTCAGGGACACGCATTGGTCACTTGGGGTCAGATGTGCGGAAGAAATTGAAAGCCGCCTACACATTGATCAAACAACTGTACACTGGTGCACAGCGGATCATCTATACTGCATCCCACAACAATCCGGCGCCCACTTTGATTCAGGACACTCTAAAGAGACTGTCGATGCTTCCTGCCCGGGTTAAAGAGCTAAAGAAATCTACTGCTCGAACTGGTGTGATCAATGCCTTAATCCGGGCAAAAGCTTGGGTGCCAGATTTTGATCCTGTTGAAGCGGCTCAGGGCTATCCCATCTTGAAGGAAGACGGGTCAGAATTTAGTGAAGCGGATCTGCGAGCAATAAACCGGGAGGTGCGTCCGCTAGCTTGTCAATTGGTTGAAGAAGCAGACTTGTCTCATTATCAAGCCAATATGACAACCAAAATAAGCGAGTAGCTACACCAATTCCTGAAGCGGAAAATCTTATCCCTCCAATCCGTAAGCATACTTACGCTCCCGATATTGAACCGTCGTTGCTGATCCATGATGAAGCTGTCTTTCAAGCATTAATGGGAATCGACTGGACAACTGTTGATTTCCAGCCGCTGGGTAGAGAAGCTGAAGTTGAAGCGGCGCGGGATGACCCACAACCATCAGGCCAGGCTGGAGACCAAGCTTGAACCGGAAGCCGGTTTAAACTGCTTCTCCTTTGCGAAAAAACAATGATCTTATTTTGGGCACCGTGTTGCCTTGTAATAGGCTAGTCGATACTCTTGACTTTGATATGCCTTCGTGCATAATTACTGCAACTTGTTCTTCCTTTGGGTGATGCACTTTCCAAAGTATTTTCTACAATACAAAAAATCTTAAAGTGCCACCGCGGTTGTACCATCAGGCGGAGTATGATGTCTGCATGTATGAAATCAAAATATCTGAAATTTAAGCATATGATCAAATCTTTGGGATACATAATACCTGCCATCGTTGGGCATGAAGTTGGCTTGGCCAATCTTGAAGCGGAGGTTTATAAACCCACACTGTTGGAGGAGATAGCAGCTCCTGTATATATATAATGCCGGTTTACCATGTAAACCGTGCCGGGTTATAATAAAACACCGTGTTACTCCGTAATAGGATGTTTATAAAAAATCAAACCGGGCAAATAGTCTCCGGATTAAAAATGGACCGTGTTCCGTCAATTGACAGTTTGAACCGGCTTAAAACTTTGTCGGTTTAAAAAACGCAACAAAAAGAAAGAAATATCTATCAAAGAAAAATGTGAAGCAAAGGCAATGATAAAACCGTTTGCAAAAAGAGGCTTTATTTGAGCCGATCAGATGGCGTTACCATGGTCGGACACGACCAAGCTCCCGATAGGTGTAGCTATGGTTCAAGTCAGCCAAGTCCCCAAATGAAACCGTGGCATTTAAGCCGATCAAGAGGCGTGGCAATGGTTCGGGTTCGACCAAGCCCCCAAGTGATTCTGTGGTCTTAGGCCGATCAAGAGGCGTGACTGGTTCAGACGTGACCAAGTCCCCAAGTGATCTGGTGGCCCTCGCCTATCAAGAGGTGTTGCATTGGTTCGGACACGACCAAGCCCCCAAGTGATATAACATGATGCTTTGAAAAGCTAACTCAAGGGTAAACCGGAGGCCGCTTTAGAACAACTCCGTGTAACCACACATGATGTAAAAGAACAGATACCCCGCTTTAGCTGAGGTTCCGGTTTATTATATTTAATCATAATATATACATCGTCGTAATATGTACATAAGTAGAGCCAATGGCTCAGGTATAGTAAGGCCGAAGATGAGCTATGTTCCATGGCCTGTTGGTCTCCTCCTCTGATGTTCGTGAGTCTTTAGGCTCTCGAATATCGATCAGATAGTATGACCCGTTGTGCAGATTCTTGCTAACCAGGAAAGGTCCCTCCCAAGGTGGGGATAGCTTATGCATATCAGTCTGATCATGGATGAGCTGAAGCACCAAATCTCCTTCCTGAAAGGTTCTGGTTCTGACTCGGCGACTATGATAACGACGAAGATCCTGTTGGTAAATCGCCAAGCGGGTGGCTGCTATGTCACGTTCTTCATCCAACAGGTCCAAAGCGTCTTGCCGTGCTGTCTCATTGTCCGCTTCAACATAAGCCGCCACACGAGGTGAGTCATGACGGATATCACTTGGGAGAACCGCCTCCGCTCCGTAGACCATGAAGAACGGCGTGTGTCATGTTGATCTGTTGGGTGTAGTATTGATGCTCCATAACACAGATGGTAACTCTTCTACCCAACAACCCAGTGTTCTCTGCAAAGGAACCATAAGTCGGGGCTTGATGCCTCTCAAGATCTCTTGATTAGCCCTTTCTGCTTGACCATTGGACTGTGGGTGTGCCACTGATGAAATGGCAAGCCGGATGTGCTCCCGTTCGCAGAACTCCTTCATGGCACCCTTGGACAAATTGGTACCATTATCTGTGATGATACTGTGTGGAAAGCCAAACCAGAAAATCACTTTTTTGATGAACTGAACCGCCGTGGCTGCATCACACTTGCTAACAGGTTCTGCATCCACCCACTTTGTAAACTTGTCAACCGCCACCTGGAGGTGGGTCTTCTTATCTTTGGACCTTTTGAAAGGCCCAACCATATCCAGCCCCCAAGTCGCAAATGGCCAAGTAATTGGAATCATTCTCAATTCTTGAGCCAGCACATGAGCACATCTTGAAAACTTTTGGCAACCGTCACATCGTCTGACCAGATCCTCCGCATCAGCATGAGCAGTTAACCAATAGAAGCCATGGCGAAACGCTTTAGCCACCAAAGATTTTGAACCGGCGTGGTGACCACAATCTCCTTCGTGGATCTCACGCAAAATTTCACAGCCTTCTTCAGGAGACACACAACGTTGAAACGCCCCTGATACACTGCAATGATGCAACTCGCCATTGACAATAGTCATGGACTTGGACCGCCGGATTATCTGTCAGGCCAGAGTCTCATCCTCTGGTAACTCGCCCCGGTTCATGTACGCCAGGTAAGGAAGCGTCCAATCCGGAATGACATGAAGAGCTGCCACCAATTGAGCCTCCGGATCAGGAATAGCCAAATCCGCTTCACCAGGGAGCTTGACCGATGGGTTGTGCAGCACATCCAGAAAAACATTGGGCGGGACCGGTTTGCGCTGAGAGCCCAGCCGGCTTAAAGCGTCCGCCACTTCATTCTTCCGTCGGTCCACGTGGTCCACCTGATAGCCTTTAAAGTGACCTGCAACAATATCCACCTCACGACGATATGCTGCCATGAGTGGGTCCTTGGAATCCCAAGTGCCAGATACTTGTTGAGCCACGAGGTCTGAGTCACCGAAGCACTTAACTCGACTTAGATTCATCTCCTTAGCCATCCGGAGACCATGGAGCAAGGCTTCATACTCAGCTGCATTGTTAGTACAAGGGAACATTAAGCGGAGAACGTAACAAAACTTATCACCTCATGGGGAAGTTAATACGACTCCAGCCCCCAAGCCTTCCAATTGCCTAGATCCGTCAAAATGGATGGTCCAATATGTGTGATCCGGCTTTTCTTCAGGTGCTTGCAATTCTGTCCAATCAAGTGCTTGAGACTTAACCGCTGTCCGAGGCACATACTTCAATCCGTGCGGCCCAAGCTCTATAGCCCACTTGGCCATCCGGCCAGTCGCTTCCCGGTTCTGGATGATATCCCCCAAGGGAGCAGAACTGACCACCGTAATGGGGTGCCCTTGGAAGTATTGCTTAAGCTTCCGGCTTGCCATAAAAACTCCATATACCAGCTTCTGCCAATGCGGATACCTTTGCTTGGACTCAATGAGTACTTCGCTGATATAATAGACCGGACGTTGAACCGGATGCTCCTTACCTGCCTCTTTTCGCTCCACCACAATAGCCACACTGACTGCACGAGCATTAGCAGCCACATATAGCAGCAATGGCTCTTTGTCAATGGGAGCAGCGAGCACAGGCGGATTGGCCAATTGCCGCTTTAAGTCCTCAAATGCTTTATCAGCAACAGAACTCCAGACGAATTGATCTGTCTTCTTCAACATCTGATACAAAGGGATTGCCTTCTCACTAAGGCGGCCGATAAACCGGCTTAACGCGGCAATCCGGCCTGCCAGGTGTTGAACATCATTGATACACTTTGGTTTAGCCAGGGAGGTGATGGCTGTGATCTTCTCCGGATTAGCCTCAATTCCCCTGTTGGACACCAGAAAACCCAATAACTTGCCTGCCGGTACACCAAAGACACACTTGGCCGGATTAAGCATCATCTTGTACGTCCTCAGGTTATCAAAGGTTTCCTTCAAGTCGTCAACCAGAGTCTCCTTCTCCCTGGACTTAACCATGATATCATCCACGTATGCATGTACATTACGGCCAATCTGCTTGTGAAGACAATTTTGTACACACCGTTGATAAGTTGCCTGGGCACTCTTGAGCCCAAAGGGCATAGACACATAGCAGAAGGCTCCAAAGGGAGTTATGAATGCCGTCTTCTCCTGGTCCTTAACTGCCATTTTGATCTGATGATAGCCAGAATATGCATCCAAAAAAATTAAACGCTCACAACCCGTTGTAGCATCAATAATTTGATCAATACGGGGGAGGGCAAAAGGATCTGCTGGACAAGCCTTATTAAGATCTGTGTAATTCACACACATGTGCCAGGTGCCGTTTTTCTTAAGGACCAGCACCGGATTGGCAAGCCACTCAGGGTGAAAAACTTCAACAATAAAGCCAGCTGCTAAGAGCCTGGCTACCTCTTCTCCAATCGCCTTGCGTCTTTCTTCTTTAAACCGGCGGAGGAACTGTTTCACCAGTTTGTATTTAGGATCCACATTAAGGGTGTGCTCAGCGAGTTGCCTCGGTACACCTGGCATGTCAGAGTGCTTCCATGCAAAAATGTCCCGATTCTCACGGATGAACTCGATGAGCGTGCTTTCCTATTTCGGATCCAAGTTGGCACTGATGCTGAACTGCTTGGACGAATCGCCAGGTACGAAGTCAA